>NW_023270865.1:23081060-23332883 GCF_011800145.1 Mirounga leonina | reverse complement strand
CGCCTGGGTGGCTCAGTCGTTAAGTGTCTGCCTTCGGCTCAGGTCATGATCCCAGGGGCCTGGGATCCAGCCCCGCATCGGGCTCCCTGCTCGGCAGAGAGCCTGCTTCTCCCTCTCCCACTCCCCCTGCTTGTGTTCCTTCTCTCACTGTGTCTCTCTCTGTCAAATAAATACATGAAATCTTTTAAAAAAAAAAAAAAAGCTTGTTGAATGCCCCATGCCCTTGAAAACATGTGCATTCTCTTCTTGTTGGCCATTTGGTGGAATTTTCTGTAGATATCAATATGTTAAGCTCTGTTTACTATTTTATTCAAGTCTTTTGTATTCAAATTGACTTTGTGAGTAATTGTTGTATCATTGAGATGATATAAGAGATATGTGTTGACATCTCCAACTATACTTGTAAATTTGTCTATTTCTCCATTTACTTTGCTTTTATTTAATGAGTTTTTGCTTTTATGTATTTGGAAATTCAGTTATTAGGGATGTGTATATTTGGAATTATTACAGTTGCTTGTTGAATTGACTCTTTTATCGTTGTGAAATGTCCCTATTTATGCCTGTGTTGGTGTGAAACCTTCTCAGGAGCTTACCTGGTGTAATCTGAAAGTGGTCTCCATACGTAGAAGATAGTGAGAGAACAAAGAAAGAGGCAGGCCACATCAGGTTGGTAGGTGGCAGTTTTAATAAGCAAAGGAAACTTACATATGAGGCTTGTCTTGGGCAGCAGCAACATGAATGATTCCTGCAACTGCCTGCCAAATTTTAAAAGTTTATGAAGAGGCTAACTGGGTTTAGTCATGTATGCTGTGCAGGTGTTCTCAACACCACATCGCTATCTTAGGGCTTAAGTCCTTGGAGCAGTCTCCGGGAATGGGAAAGGCAAATGAAACCCACATTCCAAGGACAGGCGAGGTGGTGAGGAGCCGCCAGTCACCTGGGTCCTGTTCAACTGGCAGTCACATTTTTTCAATGACCGCCCCCCCCAACAGCCTGCTAATGTTTTTTTCTTGTGAAGTCTACTTTGAATGATATTACACAGCCACTTTAAATTTCTTATAATTAGTGTTTGTGTGTTACATATTTTCCATTTTTCATTTTTAGACTATTTTATTTTTATATTAAACATTGTTTTCTTATAGAAAGAGTATAGTTTTTACTTTTTAATACAATAAGGCAGTGTATCCTTTTTAAGGAGGATATTTAGGCCATTTTTATTTAGTGGGATTATCAGTATGGTTGGTCTGAATGCTACCATTCCAATCATTTATTTTCCATTTGCTTTCTCTATTCTCTTTAAGCTATTTCTCCCTCTCCTGTCTTATTTTAGATGGAATATTTTGAATTAACAAGGTTTTTTTTTTCATTAACAAAGTGTTGATAAAATATTTTATTTTATCTTCACTAAAGGCTTATTAGCAATAGTGTTTTGAATATCACAGTGATATGTTTTAGTGATTAGTCTAACCTTTAAACTATGCATCTTTAACTTATCACAGTATTCCTTCAAATAATATTATGCCACTTTATGTTGAATGTAAAAATTTTAAATCAATATATTTCCTCCTCCATCCTTTGTGCTATTTGTTTAATAGAGATTTTTTTTAAATTTTATTTTATTATGTTATGTTAGTCACCATACCATACATCATTAGTTTTTGATGTAGTGATCCATGATTCATTGTTTTCGTATTACACCCAGTGCTCCATGAAGTACGTGCCCTCCTTAATACCCATCACCGGGATCAACCCCCACCCCCTTCCTCTCTATAACCCTCAGTTTGTTTCTCAGAGTTCATAGTCTCTCATGGTTCACCTCTCCCTCTGATTTCCCCCCCTTCATTTTTCCCTTCCTTCTCCTAATGTCCTCCATGCTATTCCTTATGTTCCACAAATAAGTGAAACCATATGATAATTGACTTTCTCTGCTTGACTTATTTCACTTAGCATAATCTCCTCCCAGTCCCATCCATGTTGATGTAAAAGTTGGGTATCCATCCTTTCTGATGGCTGAGTAATATTCCATTGTATATATGGACCACATCTTCTTTATCCATTCATCTGTTGAAGGGCATCTCGGCTCTTTCCACAGTTTGGCTATTGCGTACATTGCTGCTATGAACATTGGGGTGCATATGGCCCTTCTTTTCACTACATCTGTATCTTTGGGGTAAGTACCCAGTAGTGCAATTGCTGGATCATAGGGTAGCTCTATTTTTAATTTTTTGAGGCACCTCCACACTGTTTTCCAAAGTGGCTGTATCAACTTGCATTCCCACCAACAGTGTAAGAGGGTTCCCCTTTCTCCACAATCTCTCCAACATTTGTTGTTTCTCGCCTTGTTAATTTTTGCCATTCTAACTGGTGGTATCTCAATGTGGTTTTGATTTGAATTTCCATGATGGCTAATGATGATGAACATTTTTCATGTGTCTGTTAGAAATTTTAGTTCCACATATGACACATCTCCTATAATATGCTGCTATTTTAAAATTTATTTTAAAAGCAATTATATTTATTTCTCCTTTTTTTAAAAAACTTTATCTATATCACCCATTCCCGTACCACCTCCCCTTTGCAGCCACCAGTTTGTTCTCTGTATTTAAGAGTCTGGTTTTTTGTTTGTCTTTTTTTTCTTCATTTGTTTGTTTCGTTTCTTAAATACCACATATGATTGAAATCAAATGGTTATTTGTCTTTTTCTGTCTGACCTATTTATTTCATTTATCATTATACCTTCTAGGTCCATCTATGTTATTGCAAATGGCAAGATCTCATTCTTTCTATGACTGAGTAATATTCCACTGTATGTATATGTGTATATATCTCATATCTTCTTTTTCCATTTATCTATTGATGGACACTCAGGTTTCTCCATACCTTGGCTGTTGTAAATGATGCCATAATAAGCATAGAGGTGCATATATCTTTTCAAGTTAGTATTTTTGTTTTCTTTGGGTAGATAACAGGTAATGGGATTATTGGATCATATGGTAATTCTATTTTTAATTATTTGAGGAACCTCCATACTGTTCTCCACAGTGGCTGCACTGATTTGCATTCCCACCAACAGTGCCCAATGGTTCCTTTTCTTCAAATGTTCACCAACACTTGTTATTTTTTTCTGTTTGATTCTAGCCATTTTGACAGATGTGAGGTTATATCTCATTATGGTTTGATTTGAATTTCCCTGATGATTAGTGATGTTGAACATCCTTTCATGTGTCTGCTGGCCATCTGTATGTTTCTTTGGAAAAATGTCTGTCTATTCAGGTCCTCCACCCATTTTTTTAATTGGATTATTTGTTTAAAGTAATTGCTAAAAAGAAATTATCTTTTAAACATTGAGAAGTGAAATAATACTTTTGTATGTATTTACCTAAACTTTTACCACTTACGGTATTCTATCCCTTTGCATAATTCCATGTTTTCGTCTGCTGTCATTTTTTTTTCTTTAAGATTTCTTGTCAAAGTTCCTTCAACATTTTTCATAGTGAAAGTCTGCTGGCAACAACTTCCCTTAGCTCTGATCATCTAAAAAAGGTCTTTTATTAGCTTCATTTTAAAATATATTTTAACTGGATACAATGCAAATTCTATATCCATAAGAATAACAATGTATTTTATTGACAAATTCTTTATTTTATTCCTAAAGATAATATTGCCATCCCTTCTGGAGTGTGTAGTTTCTCATCAGAAGCTTGTGTTAACTTTTATGTTTGTTATTCTGCTTTCATATTGTTGAATTTCTTTGACACATAGATTTCATGGTTTTGATTATTCATCAGATTTGGAAAAAAAAAATGTTATCTTTCTACCCTGGCCTTCCTGGACTCCAATCACACATATGTTCAACCGAATATTATTGGCTCACGGATTACAAAGATTTTTCATTCTTTTCTGTCCTTATCCCTATTTATGTTCCATGTGAATAATTTCCATTGCTTTTCAAGCTTATTAATAATTTATTCTTCAGAGTCTGCTATGCTATTAATCATACCCAGTAGATTTTTTCTTCTATTCATTTATTTTTAATAGCTTTATTGAGTTTTAGTTGATATGAAAAGATCTGTATATATTTAATGTGAGAAATTTGATGAATTTGGACATGCAAACACCTATGATACCATCACCACAATTAAGATAACAGATATATCCAACTTTTCCCAGAAATTCCTTCTTTTCATTTTGGATTTTTTGGTGTGTGTACATATATATGTAAGAACACTTAACATGAGATCTATCCCCCTTCTTAACAAATTTTGAAGTGCACAATACTGTATTATTAACTATGGATACTCTGTTGAACAGTAGATCTGTAGAACTTACTCAGCATAACTGAAACTTCATAGCCACTGAATAACAATTTCCCATTTCATCACCTTCCAGCTCTGACAATCACTATTGCATTCCATGAGTCTGAGTTGGACTACTTTAAAGAACTCATGTAATTGGAATCCTGCAGTATTTGTCCTTCTGTGATGGCATTTATTTCACTTAGTAGGAGCTCCTCCAGGTTCATCTATGTTGTCACAAATGACAGCATTTCTATCTTTTTTAAAAGCTGAATGATATTTCTATTATATATGTATATACATTTGCTTTATATATCGATCTGTCAATGGATTCTTGGGTTAGTAAAGCTGCAGCAATGAAAACAAAATGATACTGGCATTAAGAGAGACATATAGACCACTAGAAAAGAATGTAGAGTTCAGAAATAAACCCACGCATATGTGGTCAACTGATCTTTGACAAGGTTGCCAAGAACACACGATGTGGAAAGGGTAGTCTCTTCAACAAATGATATTGGAAAAACTGGATACCCACATGCAAAAAAGTAAAATTGAATCTTTATACCACATGCAAAAATAAACATAACATTAAAGACTTAAACTTAAGACCTGAAACTAAAACTCCTAGAAGAAAACACAGGGGACATTGGTCTTGGCAGTGGTTTCTTGGATATGATACCACAAGCCTAGGCAACAAAAGCAGATATAACAAGTGGGAACTACATTAAGTGAAAAAAAGATTTTTCATTTTATTTTATATTTTAAATTTGTTTTTTAATTTTAATTCAATTAGTTAACATGTAATGTATTTTTTATTTCAGGGGTACAGGTCTGTGACTCATCGGTCTTATACAATACCCAGTACTCATTACAACACATACCCTCCCCAATGTCCAGTGAATTGGATCTTTTATATGTCCTCCATTTCCCTCCTCATTATCTTCATGTACTTTTTTTTAAATCTTGATTTTACTTTTAATACCTTTATTGTATTGTCAACTTATTCTATCTCTATTATGTTTGGGTTTCTTTCTATTCTACTGGTTATTTTTCACATTTTCCTATTTCTTAGCATGTCTAATACTTTATTGTTGTTGAACATCTTCTGAACTTTTTTCTGATTGGCTATTAAGTTACTTTTATTTCTGTGTGATCATTTTGAGGCTTATTTTAATGTTTTATTAAGATTGTCTAAAATAACATTTACTCCCTGAGTAATGTATCTTCATTACTTAGGCATGACCCTCCGGAGGTTTAGTAAATGTATTTGATTATGGAAGACTTTGTGATCTGGTGGGGACAGAAACAGTTTCCAGCTCTTTGCGACTTCTGGGAACAATTCAGCTTCTAGCTACTCACTCTATTGAATCACCCTGTGGAGTTAGGTCCTATACATGAATATCTTAATATTCAATAAAGATTCAAGGGAATGCAGACTTTTGAAGTTCTTTTCTTGACTATTTCCCTCTCTTTAGATCTCTGTCCCGCCACCTGCAGCTACATCTATGAACTCTGATCTGTGTCTCCTCAATTTAGTAAGACTGCCACACTCTATTGATCTTCTTTCCTGCCCTGTGATTCAGAATATGCCTCCTGGCGTGAAGCCTGGACAATCTTAGGTTCACCTCATTTTTCCTTTTCTCAATATTACAGCCCTGCGCTCCCTGTAGTCTACTGTCTGAACACAGTTAAGTACATTTCGTTTAGATGTTTAAGACAGAAGGCCAAATTCAGTCCATCTTACTCCATCATTGTGAAGATGAGAGGGAAGAAAGATAAACATTTTTATTTACTATCATCATTTTAAAATCTCAGTCTTTAACAGTTTGAAAATATAAAACCCATGAATATAATAAATGGTCATGATAAATTCCAGGAAATAAATTGATATTGTATGTTCTTGAGATCAAATACCCATTTTAAAATTAAGATATCTATGCATCTGAATATTTCATCTGCTAAATAAATACAAACATACCAATGTAAACAATGCTTGTGAGATGTATGGTTTACTCTGTTATTCTAAATACGTAAGTCAGTCTGAGGCATTTAGAAAAATAGTGAGATGCAGCCAAAGGTTTGATTTCTCCCATACAGAACTACATACTCCAACTGGCAATTTTCTTACCATATAGACAAATCCAGTTATAACAAAAATGCAGCAAATTAAACAAAATGTATTTTCTTAAAAGCTTCACTTGAGAATTCAACAATACCAAAATTTCATCTGTCAAATAAGATGTAGCATGTAAGATCCTTTAGAAAACTCTTGTGCCTATAAAATAATTAATTGTGAGGTTTAAAATAATATTGACCACATAAAATTAACTTGCCCATTAACACGCAAGTATAATTAGTTTTATCTTGTTCTAAGAGAGCACGTTTTCAAACATCTAAACTGCACTCTAGCCACTGAATAATAGAGATAGGTTAATTTAGATAGGTTAATTTTTCTTCATTAATACATAATTGTGATCATTAAAGACTTGTTACTGAGGCTGTTTTAGATATCTATCAATTTGGGGAGAAAATACTAAAATTGTGTAAGTGAATGTTATTTGGATTATACAAAATGAAGCTAAACTTTGTTTAAAAACTGTCAATTTTTTAAGAATACTATTTTATCTTAATTTAATATAGAATTCTGATGTTCATTGGATGATTCAGAAAACACACTTTTATCATTTATTTCATTAAAGGAAGTAATCACTTCCATTGTATTAGAAATACAAAATAGTGCAGGACCTTTTACTGTCTTTCCTCCCCTCATTATGGGGGAATTTATCATTCCCTGTCATACCTTATCTTTCCTTGAATCATGTGGTCTTACATTATCTTATATGCCTAGAGGTAGAATTCCTGGGTCGGAGAGTATGCCTGTGTTCAGTTTTATAAGAGGATGTCAAACAGGGGTACCTGGGTGGCTCATTCAGTTGAGTTACTGACTCTTGGTTTCTGCTCAGGGCAAGATCTCAGGGTTGTGAGATCAGCCCCATGTCAGGCTCCCTGATCAGCAGAGTCTGCTTCTCTCCTTCTGCCCCTCCCCCCACTTGCCATATCTCTGTCTAAAGTAAATAAATAAATTTTTAAAAATATGTCAGTTTTTTTCCCTAAATCATTAAACAAATTTGCATTTCACCAATAATGTAAGAGGTCCAGTTGTTCCACTTTCTCACCAACATGTGGTATCACAACTTTTTAAACATCCTGATGTTCTATAATATTCTCTCTCCATTTTTCATTACATTTCCCTGATTTAATGATGTAAAAGAAGCATGTAACACAGGCTCTTGGATATCTTCTTTTATGAGTGCTTATTCAAATATTTGCCCATTATTTGTCTTCTTACTAATTGTGCCTATGTGAAGATTGTGAGGATATTTTCTTTAAGCTTGCTCCTTTGAACTTTACAGTTTGACATTTATATTTAAGTCTCTGATCTATTACACATTTTTATACATCCTCTGAAGTAGATGTAAAGGCTCATGTTTTTCTACATATTTATTCAGGTTTTTTTTTCCAGCACCATTTGCACAAAAATTTCCATCCCTAATATTGAATATATGATTAAAAGTTACTAAACCTAAAAAAAAAATACAGGTTAAGATGTTCCATGATTTAAAGCAACAAATGCTAAGATGAGCCAGATTTTGGATTAGCAGACAAAGCCTTAAAACAGTTCTAGAAGGGAGGGGGGTGGAGTGATGGGCTAGCCTGGTGATGGGTATTAAAGAGGGCATGTACTGAATGGAGCACTGGGTGTTATATGCAAACAATGAATCATGGAACACTACATCAAAAACTAATAATCTAATGTATGGTGATTAACATAACATAATAAAATTTAAAAAAACGTAAAAAAAACCCCAGCTATGTTAAATGTATGCAAACACGTCAAGGAAAAAAATAATAATTATGATATTAGGGAGCCTGGGTGGCTAAGTCAGTTAAGCATCTGACTCTTGATATCAGCTCAGGTCTTGATTTCAGGGTCATGAGTTCAAGCCCTGCATTGGGCTCCATGCTGGGTATGGAGCCTACTTAAAAAAAATAGTAATTATTATGACAATTTATTTGAAGAATAATAGGTAAAAGTAGAAACTTAAAAACTGGAAAGTATAATATGGGAAATGAAATGTTTCTATAATGGTCTTTTTTTTTTAAGATTTTATTTATTTATTTGAGAGAGAGAGAATGAGAGAGAGCACATGAGAGGGGGAGGGTCAGAGGGAGAAGCAGACTCCCTGCCGAGCAGGGAGCCCGATGCGGGACTCGATCCAGGGACTCCAGGATCATGACCTGAGCCGAAGGCAGTCGCTCAACCAACTGAGCCACCCAGGCGCCCTCTATAATGGTCTTAATAACAGATTGATAGTAGTAGAAAAAAGCTTCAATAAACATGAAAGCAGGTCAATAGATATTCTTCAATCTGTAGGACACTGAGTAAGAAATAATTTTTAAAAAGGAACAGAACATTAGTGAGGGACAATATTGAGCAGAAAGACAAGAAGGTAGATAACAGTTTTGTAGAAATAATCACCTCAATTTACTAAATATAATTAAGTACAAAAACACATAGAGGCATGAATCTCAGCAAACTCAAAATAGCATAGAAGATACAAAGAAAACCAAGGGGCATCATAATCAAATGGGTAAAAGGCAAAGAAACAGAGAATATTGAATGTATCCAGAGAAAAGAAAATTTCCACTTAAGGAAACATTGATATGCATGATGTATAAAGTCTCATCATAGACAATGGAGGCCAGAAGACAGTGGGTTGACATCTTTAAAGTACTGACAACAATTTTACAAACTTTATCAACCTAGAATTCTACATCCATTTAAATTTATTAAAAAATGAAGGCAACATAAACACATGTTCAGATAACTTTTTTTAAAATGACAGAATTCAACTTTATGGTAGGCAGAATTGTGCTTCCATGCTCTTATCATGGGGATTTTGACCATATTACCTTACAAGGTAATAGGGACTTTTGCTGATTTTATAATCAGGAGAATATTTTGGATTATATGGGTGTACTAGTGCAATCACATGTGCTTTTAAAAGCAACAGAAGAAGGCAGAAGAAGGTGGGGAGATTCAAACAAGAGAAGGATTCGACACGATTGCTTCTTTAATGATGGGGAAGGTCTCAAGTGAGAACCAGGGAGACGCCTCTAGTAGCTGAGGATGAAAGAGGTTATCAGCCTCAGGGAACTGGATTCGGCATGAGTCTGGATAGATTCTTCCACTGAGCCTCCAGAGAAGAGTACAGCCTGGCTGACACCTGGATTTTGGCCTCGTGCAACTCTAGCAGAGAATGTAGATAAGCCTACCTGGCCTTCTGAAGCCAGAGGTGTAGGATAATAAATGAGTATGTCTGAAGCAACTAAGTTTGTGATGATTTGTATGGCAGCAATAGAAAACCAATATAACCCCAAACAGAATTGTATTACAAGGAATACTAAAAGTAGTTCTTCAAACTGAAATTATACCTGGTGTAAACCCAGATTTCTCCAGATTTAGAAAGTAATAAAGATCCCTGGAAATGGTAAATATGTGAGAAAATATATAGAACTGGGGCACCTGGGTGGTGCAGACAGTTAAGCATCCGACTCTTGATTTTGGCTTGGGTCATGATCTCAGGGTCGTGAGATGGAGACCCAAGTCAGGCTCTGTGCTGGTTGAGCAGCCTGCTTGGGATTCTCTCTCTCCCTCTCCCTCTGTTCCCCAATCCCCACTGCCCTGCTCCTTCTTTCTCTCTAATATATATGTATAATATGTGTATATATATATATATATATATATAAAATATATATTACAAAAAGAGAGAGAACTATTTTTTCTTTTTTTTACTTTATTATGTTATGTTAATCACCATACATTACATCATTAGTTTTTGATGTAGTGTTCCATGATTCATTGTTTGTGTATAACACCCAGTGCTCCATGCAGTACATGCCCTCTTTAATACCCATCACCAGGCTAACCCATCCCCCCACCCCCTCCTCTCTAAAATCCTCAGTTTGTTTCTCAGAGTCCATTGTCTCTCATGGTTTGTCTCCCCCTCTGATTCCCCCCCCTTCATTTTTCCCTTCCTACTGTCTTCCTTTTTTTCTTTTTAACATATAATGTATTATTTGTTTCAGAGGTACAGGTCTGTGATTCAACAGTCTTACACAATTCACAGTGCTCACCATAGCACATACCCTCCCCAATGTCTATCACCCAGCCACCCCATCCCTCCCACCCCCCACCACTCCAGCAACCCTTAGTTTGTTTCCTGAGATTAAGAATTCCTCATATCAGTGAGATCATATGATACATGTCTTTCTCTGATTGACTTATTTTGCTCAGCATAATACCCTTCAGTTCCATCCATGTCGCTGCAAATGGCAAGATTTCATTCCTTTTGATGGCTGCATAATATTCCATTATATATATACCACATCTTCTTTATCCATTCATCTGTCGATGGACATCTTGGCTCTTTCCATAGTTTGGCTATTGTGGACATTGTTGTTATAAACATCGGGGTACATGTACCCCTTCGGGTCCCTACATTTGTATCTTTGGGGTAAATACCCAGTAGTGCAATTGCTGGGTCATATGGCAGCTCTATTTTCAACTTTTCAAAGAACCTCCATACTGTTTTCCAGAGTGGCTGCACCAGCTTGCATTCCCACCAACAGTGTGGGAGGGTTCCCCTTTCTCCGCATCCTCGCCAACATCTGTTGTTTCCTGACTTGTTAATTTTAGCCGTTCTGACTGGTGTGAGGTGATATCTCATTGAGGTTTTCATTTGGATTTCCCTGATGCCGAGTGATATTGAGCACTTTTACATGTGTCTGTTGTCCATTTGGATGTATTCTTTGGAAAAATGTCTGTTCATGTCTTCTGCCCATTTCTTGATTGGATTATTTGTTCTTTGGGTGTTGACTTTGATAAGTTCTTTATAGATTTTGGATACTAGCCCTTTATCTGCTATGTCATTTGCAAATATCGTCTCCCATTCTGTCGGTTGTCCTTTGGTTTTGTTTACTGTTTCTTTAGCTGTGCAAAAGCTTTTTATCTTGATGAAGTCCCAGTAGTTCATTTTTGCCCTTGCTTCCCTTGCCTTTGGCAATGTTTCTAGGAAGAAGTTGCTATGGCTGACATCGAAGAGGTTGCTGCCTGTGTTCTCCTTTAGGATTTTGATGGACTCCTGTCTCACATTTAGGTCTTTCATTCATTTTGAGTCTACTTTTGTGTGTGGTGTAAGGAAATGGTCCAGTTTCATTCTTCTGAGTGTGACTGTCCAATTTTCTTAATACCATTTGTTGAAGAGACTGTCTTTGTTCCATTGGACATTCTTTCCTGCTTTGTCAAAGATTAGTTGACCATAGAGTTGTGGGTCCATTTCTGAGCTCTCTATTCTGTTCCAAGGATCTATGTGTCTGTTTTTGTGCCAGTACCATACTGTCTTGATGATTACAGCTTTGCAATAGAGCTTGAAGGCCAGAATTGTGATGCCACCACCACCATTACCTTGATCCCAAAACCAGACAAAGACCCCATCAAAAAGGAGAATTACAGACCAATATCCTTGATGAACATGGATGCAAAACTTCTCAACAAAATACTAACCAATAGGATCCAACAGTACATTAAAAGGATTATTCACCACGACCAAGTGGGATTTATCCCTTGGCTTCAATGTTGTTTCAACATCCGCAAATCAATCAATGTGATACAATACATTAATAAAAGAAAGAACAAGAACCATACCATCCTCTCATTAGATGTAGAAAAAGCATTTGACAAAGTAGAGCATCTTTCTTGATCAAAACTCTTGAGAGTATAGGGATAGAGGGTACATACCTCAGTATCATAAAAGCCATCTTTAAAAAACCCACAGCAAATATCATTCTCAATGGGGAAAAACTGAGAGCTTTCCCCCTAAGGTCAGGAACATGGCAGGGATGTCCACTATCACCACTGCTATTCAACATGGTATTAGAAGTCCTAGCCACAGCAATCAGACAACAAAAAGAAATAAAAGGTGTCCGAATCGGCAAAGAAGAAGTCAAACTCTCACTCTTTGCAGATGCTATGATACTTTATGTGGAAAACCCAAAAGACTCCACCCCAAAACTTCTAGAACTCATACAGGAATTCAGTAAAGTGGCAGGATATAAAATCAATGCACAGAAATCAGTGGCATCCCTATACACTAACAACAAGACAGAAGAAAGAAATTAAGGAGTCGATCCCATTTACAATTGCACCCCAAACCATAAGATACCTAGGAATAAATCTAACCAAAGAGGCAAAGAATCTGTACTCAGAAAACTATAAAATACTCATGAAAGAAATTGAGGAAGACACCAGGAAATGGAAAAACGTTCCATGCTCATGGATTGGGAGAACAAATATTGTGAAGATGTCAATGGTACCTAGAGCAATGTACACATTTAATGCAATCCCTATCAAAATACCGTCCACTTTTTTCAAAGAAATGGAACAAATAATCCCCAAATTTGTATGGAACCAGAAAAGACCCCAAATAGCCAGAGGAATGTTGAAAAGGAGAGAGAACTATTTTTTAGTTTAATTTCTTTCAATGACAATGTGCTGTTTACATCCAAGTTATGAATTGTATGTGAGACTTATAAAGAATATACATGTAAAATATGACATAAAATGCACTAAGGATGGAATAGAATAAATTATACTATTGTCATAAGAGTTCAATCTCTTTTTATTTCTTTAGTATAATTTGCAGGATTATATCTTTTTGCCTGCTTAATTTAAATATCTTTCCTTCTCTGTTTATCTTTAGTTCAGCAGTTTTATAATGATGTTTCCTGGTGTGGCTTTATTTATATTTATGAAGCTTTGGATTAGTAGGACACATTGAAGTCAAAGATAGATGTTTTTCATCACTTTTGGAAAACGTCATCCATTATCTTAAGATACTGCATATCCTCACTTTCTCCTCTTTTTTTTTTTTTTTAAGATTCCAATTCCTTACAATTGGAATAGTCTCCTTTCACATGTTTACATGTGATACTCACTATGGTTTTACTTTTGTATTTTCTCTTAATGTTTAAATCTTTTTTTTTCCTCTGGTCCATATTCAAGATTATTAAATTCTTTCTTTTTTTAGGAGTAACTACTCTAAGCATTACATGTTGAACCCGTTTTTTTCAATTAATGAATTTCATTTTTTTTGACATATAAACTTTTTGTCTTTTAATTTGGTAAGCATGATATTTATTTATTTATTTATTTATTTATTTATTTATTTATTTATATATTTAGAGAGAGCACGTGTGCATGAGGGATAGGTGTAGAGGGAGGGAGAGAATCTCTAGTAAGCTCCATGCCCAACATGGAGCCTCATGCGGGGCTTGATTTCATGACCCTGAGATCATGACCTGAGCCGAAATCAAGAGTCTGATGCTTAATTGACTAAGTCTCTCAGGTGCCCCAAGCATGATTATTTAAACCCTGTGTCTGATATCATCATTACCTGGAGGCCTGGATAATTTTTTTAAATCATTTTTTTCCCCTATTTTCTTGGCTTTTAGTCATTTTCTTTGTCCTAGTCTTCTTTCTGTGTGTTTCTCACTTTATCTGAAAAATTGTTTTGATGACTTGTGGCTTTTGATAATATTATTCCAAAAAGTATTTACTTGTTTTCTAACAGGTAGCTAGGTGAGTGACACAAGAACTTTTACATCACCATAAACTAATCCAGGATTTAGATCATGGGAAACCGGGAGTCAGTTCTTGATTCCAAATATTATTTAAAGCTTGAGTATTTGCCAGGTACCACAACCCTTACTGGCGCTGTGAACTTCAGTGTTTGTCTTGGTATGGTGAGCTAACTGAAAACGTTGCTCACTTCTTAGCCTTTGGGTTATGCCGTTGGAACAAGCAGATGCCCTGTGATGTCCAGCAGTTCCCATACTGTACTCACTTTCCTGCATTATTCTTCTATAGGTTGTGGCAGCTTTCTCATGCCCTGGGATAAAAATATACTTTTTATATTTAAGTTCAACTCTTCTAGTTATTCTCAGTGAAAGAGTCGACACAAACCACCTATTCCATCATTTCTGAAATGACCAATTGATTTTTACATATGTTAATATTTGCAGAATGTTATCATAGACAAATATTCACTCCTAAAAATTTGACACACCACATACACACACATGCACACATTTAAATACTTCTAGTAACTCTGGGCACAGTATATCAAATGGTTAGAAAGAACACAGAAATAAAATCCTTACAATTAATAAGTTGATGTAGAATATTGCAAAACATAATGTAACTTGAATGTGTAAACTGGGTTTGATTATTAATTTTCACATAATCAACCCATTGACATTATTATTTTTGTTATTCTGTACATAGATGCATAAAGGTGACACAACAGATGGAATTAAATTATTGTTCAATGAATTTTAGTTTTGTAGAAACCAATAACCACTGTAGAGCATCTTGATCTTTAACTTAGTTTTTCTTCAGTAATAGTATAACATTATGTACAAACAAATTTTCTAGGTAATAAGTCTATCGTACTAATAATACCTTGAAATATTGTTAAACTTGTCATCTCAGTAAGTCTAGTATACCCTTATTGGAATCTCCTATCCTATTTCCATGACTTGAGAATTCACTGTTTCATAGCATCTGCAAATATGCAAGTTCGTGGACATTACAGACCCCTCAGAGCCCCTGTGGGAGAAGTCAGGAGCAATGAGGCCCTCATCTGTTCCAAGGTTACATGTGCCTGGTACCATGAACTGCAAAATTAAAACAATTTGTAAAACACTTGTATATAATTTCCTCTTCACTGGCAAAAAAAAAAAAAAAGGTAGAAAGAGAAATGAAACTTTAAATTTGTTCTATTAAAATTTATAGTGGGTTGTAGTTTATAAAGAACAGACATACAATGTTGTTACTAATTTTGCATTGTTAATTTAAAATAGATAACCAAGGAAAGAGCAAAAAAAGTTAAATTCTGTTTTTTAAGTTTACAATACTATTGTATTTTCAGAACCTAGTTTCTTATTTACATGTAGTCAAATGCATCAATCTTTTCATTTCTGGCTTTATCCTTTATCACTAAAGATTATAAAAATATTCTCCTGTACTTTTAATGCCACAATAGTTGTAGAGTAGACCTTATTATTTCTGTACTCATAAATTAATTGTTTAGATAGCTATGAATGTATATTAAAGTGTTTTTCAACTAACCATAAGTTCTGTAATTGTGCAATTCAAAAGTAATGTATATAGAGATGACACAAAACCTGTTTCCACCAATATTCAAAGTTCATTCATACCCTGGCAATGAAAGTACTAATGAAGTATAAATATTTTCTTCATTTTAAAGACATTCTTTTTGATTAAGAACAGAGTATATGCAGAACACTTCATATCTTTTACAGAATTTTTTTTTTTTCTAACAGTGCTTGGAATGGATTCGATGAGAGTAGATGAGCTTTTGCATAAGGGAGATGTAACTGATTACATTAATATATGCCATTTGGTTAAGAGACCACTAGAGTTGTGAAAATATAATCTGTGCAAAGCAGAATAATTCAATATTGTATAAGAGAACAGAAAACATTCCCAGGAGTTTTTAATTCATGTAACTGAAAACTCTTCTTATTAAAAAAATTTTAATGGTAAAATGAAGCAAAATTGTTTGTATACAGTTAACATCTACAATGAAAAGTATCTATTGATGCCACCTTCATCCTAGTGATTACTTTTTATGTAAGTCCCCAGGTGGTAGTTACTGTGGCCTCTGGTTAGGAACCTATGTTTGTAGCTCTCTGACTGTGAGCGCAATGATAGCAAATCATTTCTACACACTCAGTGCAAACAAGACGTCAAGAAAAGAACTCTTGGGGCACCTGCGTGGCTCAGCCAGTTAAGCAGCTGCCTTCGGCTCAGGTCATGATCCCAGGGTCCTGGGATCGAGTCCCGCATTGGGCTCCTTGCTCGGCAGGTCGCCTGCTTCTCCCTCTGCCTGCCTGCCACTCCCCCTGCTTATGCTGTCTCTCTCTGTGTCAAATAAATAAATAAAATCTTTTTAAAAAAAGAAAAGAACTCTTGTATATGCAGTTCCACTCTGATTCAAAGGTTTTGAATCTATTTACTTTTTCAGCTGCGATCTAAATGATAAATTCTAAGCATCTCTCTCAACTGTGATTTAACTGAATGATGAAAACTTTTCTTGGGAGGAATTCATTATTTCTAGAGCTTAGTACCAAATAAAATTTCTTGGAAGCTTGAGAATTAATCATTTCTGGTAGACTTTTTTTGGTATAAAACTATGTACTTCTTTTCTCCCTTAGGACCCCCAGGCAGCCTCTCATTGCTATCCATTACTCACTTCTGTGTACAGGTGCCTCCTGGCTGACACACCTTTCACAGCATTGGCTATAGAAATGGTAAACATTCAATGACTATTGACTGAATGGGACTGTGAAGAGCTACGTGGAGTTAATATAGTGGGAAAAAGCATGAAATATATTCTCTCTTTCTGATCACTGGAGTATATCATTTTGTGCTACTTTCTATTCCGAGGGACAATTTTTCTGTGGTGGGGAAGTTTTTATCATTCTTGTTTAAGTCTAAAGGGAAGGAAATGTGTCCTAGATCACATGAGACTTCTTTTCTATCTAGTATAACGAATCAGATAACTGAAGTGGTAGATTTGATAGGTGTTTTCCTTTTGTGCAGTTTGTTATTTTCAGCAGATGTCACCTTCAACATGGAGTAAATAACAAATTATATACGAACTTGGGGTAACCAGAGTGGGTGGCTTAAATGAGATGAATTGTACGTTGTCAGGAGAGCTCCACGATCAAAACATCTCTCAGGCTTAGGGTTTTTGTTGGGCCTATGGTTTTAAAGATAAATAACATATCTCAAGCTATATAGAGATGATTTATTCTGATGCTAGAATCCAGATTAAGAAATTGTACAGATTAAGGAAGTTTAAAGAGTAATTATAAGAACCAGTAATTATAAGAGCTAACCAAATTCATCCAATTTGTGCCCAGGCCTCTTTCTACTAATTTTTTGACAACTTCTCAGATTTGGGTTAAATCAGTTGATTATTTTCTTTATATGCTTTTCCATTAGTCTTAAAAATTATAAACTAACATTTCAATTTATAACCAAATACGATTGAGAGCTATAAGGCATTGCAGTGGTATTATAACAGATCCTGGTGATGACATGTTTAGAAGGTAGTTTTCCAGAAAACAGCATCCTGAGAGCAAGCATTTTTGGAGATGAGCTTGATGTTGGCAAGTGTGGTTCATACTGAGGGATAGCACTGGATCATAGGGCGGCATTTGGTATTGTCATACCAAATCATGACTTTAGTCTCTTTAAACCATGAAAAGCCTGGGGTTTCTGATAATTTATGTCAAAGGAGTTCTGTAAGGGGAAGGTATTTGATTGCCCACTGAAAGTATACATAGGGACTTGAGCAATACACTCAAAATCTGAAAGAAATATAGAAACTGTATCGATCCCTGTCATTTGTGGATCAGTTTCCACAGGTAATATATAGTATTCTCTTATTTGTAAAACCTGTTATATTGTGTATGCTTGTGAATATATTTAATCCTAGCTATTAGATCAAGATCCCAGAGAACACATTTCACGTATTCATCTTTTTGTGCCTATATGTAACAAAATGTCAAGAAAATATTGCATATATACTTGTTGAATACACAAATGAAAGGAAAAGACAGTGATTTTACTTGGTAATAATACCTCTAATATGTTTTTTATTTTAGATATTTTTTGTAGAAATTAACATCATACTGATTTAATTTTGGATAAAATAACATGGATATAAAAGTGGACTATTTCTTATAGAATATTGCCACTGACAATATATGGACTCTTTAAAGCAGAGATGAATGTTGACAACATTTTATAGAGTGGTGTCTGAGAAAAGACTGACCTGAAAAAGCATCCATATAAGCCAATGTCTGCTCAGTGCCGCTTCACCTGGGAAAGAGAAGATCCATTTAAATTGACAGAAATGGATGCAGTGACCCAAATTAATAAAATAAGGCCAACTTTAACTGAGGTTAAAAAAAAAAGTTTTTTTTTAATGAAAAGGGCATTTTAGAAATAAAAGGAAGAACAAAAAGAAATTTAAGTAATAGGAACCAAAATACAATTAGATGTACATCTTAAGGTTCACAAGAAGCCAGAATCAATAATTTCAGTATATATCTTTCAAAAATACAAAATATCAGAATCAATGCAATGAAACTATAGTGATAGATGTCTGTAAAAGGCCTATATTTCAAATTCACAGGAACTAACTAATGTCATATTTGTAACTAACATTTTTAAAAATGTGCAAACATAAGCAAAATAAAGTATATTTGTTTTTTAAAGAGTTCTAAAAAGTTAATTCACTTAAGCAAAATGTTAAAAAAACATTAATGATTATGGTGTGCTATTATTAGTTTTAAATTCTATGATTTACTAATTAAAATAATGGCCTAAGTAGGTAAAATGACTAGGCTTAACACATTCTACTTCATAGGTACTAGCCCTTGAATATATATTCAAAAAATGAAGGAATTAAATATGAGGAGATTTTGGCTCAAATAGCACATTGAACCACTTCTGAAATTATTAGTCAATTTTATACTGGGTAAAATCTCTGTTTTTTAGGATCTGATTTGACAGCTCTCTATTCTCTATCAATGTCAAAGAACGTGTAAAAAATTATTTACTTTATGTGACAATTGCCTTTGATTTATATATTTATTTTGTGTAGCACCTGATTTGTCTTTATTTCTTCATATTATTACTAAATAATTTTGCAAAAAGTATTGTATTAAACTGCCTACTTCAGTTTCATTGGTTCTTTTATCTTTGAATAATGCACACTAGTTAAAAGACCAATTATTCTCTACTCTCTTCTCTACATTTGTGATTATGTGTGGAAAACAAGAAAAGTCATGGTTTGTAATTTCTCCTTGGAGTATGATGTCATATTTCTGGACAGTAGTATTTAAAATAGAAGTTACAAATTCTTATATAGATATGTGTTTGAATCCCTGTGGGGAAAGTTTCATCTTTCTTCATTTAAAAAGCAAATATGGTGATGTTCATTCACTGGCAGTTCTTTATCAGTGATTATACATACATAATTGAAGGAAGGATGTTGTTCAACTCTCTTCACTAAATATAGTTATCTATTAATGAAACAACATAAACTTTTTATGAAGTTAGAAATGCTATCAATTTTCTTCAAGGATTGTGAAAAACAGTATTTTGATTGTGATTCTGATGGGTATAACTTCCCCAGTAGTTAAGAAATTCTTTGACCTCAAAGATTAGTCCTAAAGTCAGGTCTTGGTCAGCTTCAGTTGTGTTGCCTCAACAGATTCTATACTGCAATATAATCTATATAACTAATGGATTTACGTTTCATAATAGATCAAATTCTATGTATATGTTGTGTATACATATGTGCTTTTGAACAGGAATTGGTTTTTCTTAAGAAATACGTCAGATGCAGTCAATTTATAAAAATAATTTTGAATATACTTAGAGAATCGGTGATAAAATTTTCATCTTAATGCTATGAATTATATTATCTTGTTATGTACAATTATGTGATACTGGTGCATATTACATTGTAATATAATTTAATTTATATATCTCTAAAAGGGATAAAATTTTTCACTGAACTTTAAGTAATTTCAAAGAAATTGTGACATTCTATATATCCTTCAAGTGTCTTTTTAAAAAATTCCTTTCTCTGTATATAATATCTCAGAAATTCCAGTAATTACAAATATACTTATGGTAATTAAAACAGTGATGACAGGCGCCTGGGTGGCTCAGTTGGTGAAGTGACTGCCTTCGGCTCAGGTCATGATCCTGGAGTCCCGGGATCGAGTCCCGCATCGGACTCCCTGCTCAGCGGGGGGTCTGCTTCTCCCTCTGACCCTTCCCCTCTCATGCTCTCTGTCTCCCATTCTCTCTCTCAGATAAATAAATAAAATCTTTAAAAAAAAACCAAAACAGTGATGACACTTTATCTTTGATGTTTACTTTTCTGTAATTATATATATCATGAATTTTATCTAAGAACACATTGGCATTTAGTTCTATAGCTCTTTACTCATACTTTCTGCACATTATATTATAAAATATAGCACTTATTTATACTACAGACTGATGACTTTTATTGGTAGTATCTTACAAAATGTGCTCTCGAATTAGATATTTCTAGGTTAAAATGCTGCAGTGGTGCTTGAGTGGCTCAGTCAGTTAAGCATCCAACTCTTGGATTCAGCTCAGGTCATGATCTCATGGGTTATGAGTTCGAGCCCTTCATGGGGCTCCACGCTCAGCAGGGAGTCTGCTTGAGATTCTCTCCCTCTCCCTCTGCCTCTCACCCCACTTGTGCTCTCTTTCTTTAAAATAAATTAATACATCTTAAAAAAAACAGTTGCAATTTGATGAAAAATTCAGAGAAAAGATGCTTTTAGATCATTCTCTCTATATTGACATGACTCTGTGTTCATAAAATTTTATGAAAAGTAGAAAAATAAACCTCTATAAGTTCAGTGTAAGAAGTGATCATAACGATCATATAACATAAAATCTGTAACATTTTGGTCATATAAAATATAACTGCAGAAATGATATTTTAAAAGACAAATTCATGCTAGAATTTGGATTCATGTGAACTCTGAAAACAGGAGGTCTTCTTCATTTATCTTTCACTGGTAAAGATGAAATTTACAGATTTACAATTTTAACATGTCATTCTATAGTTTGTATGGACCAGTCTTTAAAAATGTGTTTACAAGGACTTTAAAAGTGAAGCAATCACACAAGCAGTGCTGTTTTTTTATGGCATAATATTGACCATTCTTTCCTCCTCCTCATTTGCCATTGTTCAACTTTTCCATGTACTGCGAACAATAAACATTGTTAATATTATTGCTTTGGACAAAATATCTTTTACATCAATTAAAGGTAAGAAATATAAAGGAGTATATTTTACCTGTATTTATCCCTTTTCCAACACTTATCCTTTCTTTATGTAGTGCCATATAATCTTTCACCATTCAGCCTGATAATTCCATCTAAGATATCACCAGTTACATGTTGTAACCATGACTTTCAAATAAGAATTTTTTTTTATTATGTTACGTTAATCACCATACATTACATCATTAGTTTTTGACCTAGTGTTCCATGATTCATTGTTTGCGTATAACACCCAGTGCTCCATGCAGTACGTGCCCTCCTTAATACCCACCACAAGGCTAACCCATCCCCCAACCCCCTCCCCTCTAGAACCCTCAGTTTGTTTCTCAGAGTCCATAGTCTCTCATGGTTCGTCTCCCCCTCCGATTTCCCCCCTTCATTTTTCCCTTCCTGCTATCTTCTTCTTTTTTTTTAATATATAATGTATTATTTGTTGAAATAAGAAATTTACTTAGAAAAGAGTAGTAAATCTTACCTACTCTCTGCACTTCATTTAATGATTATTTGAATCTTCGCAAAAAGTTTGTTGGCTCTTCCAGGGCCAGGTGATATTTGATGGCAAATACACTATAAAATTTGTGTATACATATTGTTCCATGAATCCAGCATTTGGAAGGTAAGTATATTAAGATACTCTGTCCAGTCTGCTATGAGCAACTCTAGTCTGATTATTTTGAAAGTGGGAAAGCCCACTTTCTCTCGAATTACTTTATCTTGCTTAAGAAGCCTCTTTCTCTGTTTCCTGAAGTGCTTGTGATATTATTCTGTATCTTTTCACTTAAACTTTTCTTTAAATATTTGTCATAAACAAGCCATGACCTTTCCCATATAAACACTCTATGATTAGAGAATCCTCTTTGTTTTTAACTTCTAAAGAGTAAAAACCATGCTTTACTAATTGTTTCCCCCTTTAATTTCTATCATACTAATTGTATGGTTCATGCAGCACACATCATGATTAAATATTATATTTTTCCTGCTCCCTCACCATTTCTTAAGATGAAAGATGGGAGTTGATAAATTCTATGTGCTCCCATGGATTCTTTGAAATTATCATTAATGCTCTTAATATTAAAACACCCTTTCTTTTGAAGTTCACACCAATAACTTTTATGGCAATGTTTAGAACTATTTTGATATTCTCTAGCCACCTACTTTCGTTATACTCAATTATTAATGCACTTGATTATGATTTACCTCTCTATATGCCTTTCAGAGGATTTTTACCTATGAGAGGGCTAATCACTTATTTTTGGTAAAAACTTACTGCTTTATTTCATTCTTAGGTGACTGGACATTGGAGGGAGAAAAAGTAAAACCTCTTTATTAGAGTCAATGACAAATATATTCTCTCATCATATTTTGGCTCTTGTTGCCTTACAGAAATCCCTTTGTTAACTGCAAAATGATGACTAACATTCCAAAAATAGTTACTTCATAAGTCTTCAATCCCACAAATTCTTCCACTTTCCTAACTCTTTGTAAAAAGTGTTGAATTTTTGCTTTACAGAGAGTAATATGTCCATTATTATAAAGGATAGTAATAATGAGGGGTGCCTGGATGGCTCAGTCAGTTAAGTGTCTGACTCTTCCATTAGATCTTTCCTTGGGAAAGTAGTGGTTAAATTGTCTTCCACATAAACCATAGTAATAATTCCCTATTATTACTCTGAGTCAAATTGCTATTTTCCAATTATGACTTATGCTCTCCTTCTTTATTAGATCATCTGTGTTGTTCCCTTCAGATGGAATGTTCTTTTTCCCTAAGTATACTAATCACACCATCATAAAATTCTTGGACTAATACTACTTCTTCCATGAAGCCTTCTGTGATCCTTCCAACTGAAAGATGCCTCTTTATTCTCTGAACATAGATTGGATATTTTTGCTTTTTGCTTACACTATTTTACATTTAAAAATTCATATAATGCTCATACATTAAATTTAAAAGTCTGACTGTACGCCTATCATGTATCCTTAATCAGCTGATATAGTAATTTCCCTTCAACATGCTGAATGCTTTTATCAATAAAGTATAAATGAACATTATTGTGGAATAGCGTTTCCAGATTGCTTTTGACACACAGAAAGATCTTAAATATTTGCAGTTATATACACAAAATAATAGCTTGCAAATGCCCTATGCAGTAACTGTGCCTTCAAGTTCAAAATGTGCAATGAAATTAGTCAACTAAGATTAAGAGTGTGGATGTTAATTGGACTGATGATTATTTTTTCATTTTGTAATGCTTAATAACTACTCTTTTCTTGAATGATAGGAATCACCTGATTGCTGTTCAATTGGTAAAAAAAAAAAAAGATAAATGACTAAAATTCCTTACCTTTAGTGAAATTCTTTCTGGATTTAGTTCCACAGAATTACATAAAAGCCAAAGATTATTATTTTGGGGCAAAATTGGGCTTGATCACAGTTTTTTAGTATGTAAAAAAGGGGCCCTATTACACTCGCTATATTCTGCCGTTAACAGGAATAGGAGTGAAATAATGTGTTAGACTTTAATGCAGGTAGTTTGCATATTGTGACCAGTAGAGTTCTACAGTGTCCACCAATGACTCACATCTTTGTATAATTCTCTCCCTTTGATTCTTTGCTTGAGTGTAGAGTCTGTGAATATAATGGGATTTTATTCCTGTGATTATATTACCTTATATGACAAAGATGAGGGAATTTTGATGATGCAATTGAACACTTTTATGCCTAGAAATGGACATGCCTTGTGATAGGCTTTTAATATGTGAGGTGAGGAATATTAATCTAATTAAGAATTGGGCTGGGTTTGAGATTTGTGGTTGATACTGTTATTCTAAATTCTCTACAATCACATTGTTCAATGATACTGAATTTAGGTGAGGGCTGGTTTGCCAAGGTTCTTTTTTCTTCTTCTTCTTTTTCTCCTCTCCTCTCCTCTCCTCTCCTCTCCTCTCCTCTCCTCTCCTCTCCTCTCCTCTCCTCTCTTCTCCTCTCCTCTCCTCCCCTCTCCTCCCCTCTGCTCCCCTCCCCTTCTCTCCTCTTCTCTCCTATCCTCTTCTCTTCTCTTCAATCCTTTCCTCTCTTCTCTCTTTATCTTTTTTCCCCCCTCTCTTCTCTTTTATTCTTACTCTACTCTCTCAGCTTTTGGCTCTTTTTTTATGCTGTGCTTCTGATTAAGCCTTCATCTTAGAGATGAACATGGTCCTGATCTGTGGTGGTGTGCCTGTTCAGTGCTCCTGCCCCTTCCTGGAAGAGCTCAGAGTAGAGCACATATGCCTGCTCCGTCCCCAGAGGTAGAATGCTTTTTTCTTGCTCCTTTCCTTCAGGTGCAGTTGGTTTTCATCAGTGCCCTAACATGACAATGTTGTCACCCTTCCGCCAAGAGTTTAAGACTTTGAAATTGCTCATGTTTTAATAAATTGTTCATGTAAACTCTGAGCAATTGATAAGAGTAACAATGATCTTGCCACTCAGAGGATGATAAAATGGCTTCTGTGATACGGATCACAGGAATCATTGTCTTAATGTGATTTATTTGTGATTGCAGTTTTTATGCTGAAGGGAATACTTAACATGTACTTAACTTGACATCCTGCTTTTCCTGTTAAGCAGAATTCTAAGAAATGTTATCTCTTTAAATACTGTTTTCCCTAATAGGGCTTATCTTTATTCTAAGTCCAGAAATGCCATGAAAGTCAGCAATAAGCTGTCCATGATTACTTGATTTTGATAAATTTTCTTCATAGAATAACCAGCTTTTATCCAAGCAGCCCCCCACGTTTAAAGGAAAGAACTGATAACTTTCCTTCAAAATCTTTTTATCCTTACCTCAATCCTAAATGCACAAAGGAAACAACACATTCTTTTTTAAAAATTGTATTATGTTATGTTAATCACCATATATTACATCATTAGTTTTTGATGTAGTGTTCCATGATTCATTGTTTGCTTATAACATCCAGTGCTCCATTCAATATGTGCCCTCTTTAATACCCATCACCAGGCTAACCCATCCCCTCACCGCCTCTCCTCTAGAACCCTCAGTTTGTTTCTCAGAGTCCATAATCTCTCATGGTTCATCTCCCCCTCCGATTTCCCCCCTTCATTTTTCCCTTCCTACTATCTTCTTTTTTTTTTTTTTTTAACATATAATGTATTATTTGTTTCAGAGGTACAGGTCTGTGATTCAACAGTCTTGCACAATTCACAGCACTCACGATAGCACATACCCTCCCCAATGTCCATCACCCAGCCACCCCATCCCTCCCACCCCCCACCACTCCAGCAACCCTCAGTTTGTTTCCTGAGATTAAGAATTTCTCATACCAGTGAGATCATATGATACATGTCTTTCTCTGGTTGACTTATTTCGCTCAGCATAATACCCTCCAGTTCCACCCATGTTGTTGCAAATGGCAAGATTTCATTCCTTTTGATGGCTGCATAATATTCCATTGTATATATATACCACATGTTCTTTATCCATTCATCTGTCGATGGACATCTTGGCTCTTTCCATAGAGGAAAGAACACATTCTCCTGAGATTTTTGTTCTTTGAATTTTAGGACAATGAAGATTGTCTTCAGGGGTATCACAGCCCACAGCAATGAATCAAATCATATATTACTACCTTAGGATTTATGCTGGAGGTGCTGTCACTGACACACCATGAGATGTAATGAATACTACCAACAAATTAGAACATTAGGAAATTAACAAGAAAGTTATTAACCAGTTTTTCCTTTGTCACCAAGAACTAAAAGTAAAGGAAAGACTTCCATTCTAATTCTGCATTGACTCAGTCTAGAGACATTTTTTGAAACCATATAGATGGCTAAGAATCATATCGCTGCTGTACTTTACAAGCAGTTGGAATCAAAACATGTAGTGGAATTCATTTGTAATGTGTCATTATCTTGGCTCAAGCTTCTAGCTACTGAATGAGCTCCTTACACTGCTTGTTCAGTGGTTGTTGAGACAGATAGTTACTTTTGATAATCAGTCACTGGAAATTATGCCCAGGGAGGGAAAGAACACTTTGGACAAACCTATCCACCCTATCAAGTAGTTCACAATATAGCTTCCTCTATTATGACCCTTAACAAATGACTTATTTTTTAAACATTTTGTTGGGTTTCTATTTTTCCTGACTTCATTTCCACATAAATAAAGGTATAATTCCTCTTGTAACTTCCCTATAATGCATGTTCTTCAGACATGGAGGGAGTGGGGAGTATTGAGGAATCGGGGGTGGAAGTCAAGGATATATAATGTTTACATTTCCTTCATTTAAAAATAATTTACTTTTCCTTTTGAATTGCTTTCTACATAGTAAAATGGGCTATTCATGTGATCCTTCTCATAGTTATTACTTAATAGTATTGCCCTATTCATTTATATTTCCTATACTCTGTATTTATGAGGGGATTAAGAGCTATATACTAGTTATAAACTAAGTCATGGGAATGCAATGCATAGCATAGGCAATACAGTCAATAATAATGCCATATTACTGACAGAGGGTAACTAGACCTACGGAGGTGATCATTTCCTTATGTATAAAAATATCAAATCAATATGTTGTATACCTGAAACTAATATAATATTCTATGTCAATTATAAAGCAATAAGTTATTTTGCATTTAAAAAAGAGCTCAAGAAGACTGTTTTTGAAAGAACATGTTGGTTTTATATTTCTATAAATTATATCCAAATTTGTTTGTTGATTCTAATTTATCTTGTGAAGAAATGAGAAGAAATTGTTTCAACAAAGATACAGATTGCCCCATTTATATTATTATGTCTCCCAGTATCTTATTTTTTTATATACAAGGTTATTGCCACTGCAGCCTTATTGGGAATTTCAATAAGGACATCAAGGGAACATCTAGACTCACTTGAAACCATAGTTGCATTCATCTTGGAGCAATAGACAATCCATCATAGAGGCTTGTCCTGCCTGACCTGATATAAGTCTTGTCCTGGGAATTTCAGATTGGCCTGGTAGTTTGTCTGAGTCACTCACCATTCTTAGGCAAAACTACGAAGACTGGTAAGGTTTATCATCCATATATAAGGATATATAAGACATAAAATTAATCTTTACCTAATTGTTACAATCTTTTCTGTTATCATTTTAGAGGTGAAAATCATGACAGAGAATAGTAAATATCTATTAGAGAAGAAAAAAAGTAAAATAAAGTTTAAACTACTTAGGTGAATCAAAACTTTAGTTATAGGTACCATATTATTGAATTTAATCAAATTATTATTTTCTTCAGATGTAGTCAGTTTCAGTATAAATTTTGAGTGATTATCAAGGTTAAATAAATAGACAAGTACTGTGAGTTAAAACAGTTTGAGTGTCTAAATTATTTGGTGTGATCACACCCACTGACAACAAAGTTCTCTTTGCATGAATGATCAGGCAGAATGCCATTAAAACTACTCTGTGCTAAATGAAGTAGGCTTTTGTTTTTCTTTCTGGCAAGTTTAATTTAAGTCAGATGATTTAGTAATGAACAAACAATGTAAAAACACAAAAAATAACAATAATGCTTTATTGCCTATGTTGTTTGTGGTAGTTCCATTCATCATATTGTGCTTAAAACTACCAGAATATCCCTTCATTTTGTGCCATGAGAGTCGAGGCTAATTTCCTTAAGAAAGAACAGCAATTAGAAAAGCATGCCATTCTAATCTCTGCTTCAGGATAACTGGAAGAGACTTAAAAAGCAATAGAAAGAGACTCCATTAGATAAGATGGTTATTTGTAGGGGGCAGGCAGTTCAATTGATTTATTCAATGTAGTGAAAAAATTGAATTCAGTAGGAGCATGAGGGGGCTGTGTTTCTTCTAACACAAAAATAGTCTAGGATTGACTCTTCTAAGGTCATGGACAAAAGAGGGTCATCCCATCCCAGCACAGAGAGACAAAGCAAATGTATATAGGTTTGTGGATTAAGGAAAAAAAAGCCCAAATACATCAATCAAAATTCTGGATGATTTTATTAAGGTTCAGCTATAAATGTTTAAATCTTTTTTTTTTTTTAAGATTTTTTTTATTTATTTGACAGAGAGAGAC
Organism: Mirounga leonina; assembly: GCF_011800145.1. Lineage (NCBI taxonomy): Eukaryota > Metazoa > Chordata > Mammalia > Carnivora > Phocidae > Mirounga > Mirounga leonina. The sequence goes on along the minus strand of NW_023270865.1, from coordinate 23,304,455 downwards.
ATAGCGAGAGAGGGAACACAAGCAGGGGGAGTGGGAGAGGGAGAAGCAGGCTTCTCGCCGAGCAGGGAGCCCGATGCAGGGCTCGATCCCAGGACCCTGGAATCATGACCTGAGCCGAAGGCAGACGCTTAACGACTGAGCCACCCAGGCGCCCCAATGTTTAAATCTTTAAAAACACTGTTTAAACAAATAAAAATTTAGTTGCCTCACCCATTTAGAAAAGACTATTCTGACTGAGAATGAGAAAATGTTTTTACCAAACACATCTAGGACACAATTAATGTATTCACAAACCTTGGTAAATTTCTGTCTAAGAGTTAAAAATAAGAGAAGATATGTGATTATGTGAAGTGATGCTTCAGGGATCAGGAGGTTTGTGATGTTTTGGAACTCTTTATAAATTACTAGAAATCATTAGGTCTAAAACTGGGGTCAAGGAGGTATAACAATTGCGTGAGCTTTTTATAAATGCATTCAGATAAATTTTAGCCAAAACTCCAAATTTGTCCCTTGAATGCTTTAATTTCATTATCTTCAGAACATGATTTTACTAGAAATGCCATTGTCAATATAGCACTTAACAATAGCATGTATGCTTAAATTTTCATTTTGATACCATATTAACAGTTCACAAACTGTATGGAATATATTTTATATCTTTGAGATTTTGTTTGAAAGTTTAGGTTTCCTAAGTCAAAGGAGGTTAAAAATAACTATGTAAATAGGACCCAGCTGAATGTTATATGTTCTCTCTTTATTCCCAAGGGTCATATTCATGACATAGCACTGAATTTATGTTAAAATATTGTTCTGAGAGGAGTGTTGACATAAGATAATGTGATTTATGCTTCCCATCCATCATACTGACAGATTTTAGACAGATGTTGCTGTTTGTCAAACATGGTACAAAACCAGGCAAAACCCCATAATATCATGAAAACTATTTGCCTTTATCACCATCTCATCCATCTTTCATTTCTATGAAAATTTTAGTGTTAGAAATAATGATTGATTCAATAGGAAATTTCAAAATATGTTTTTGTTAAACAATTTTCCCCTGAAGACACTTAACACTTGTCACTCAGTTGTCATTCCAATAAAATGTGGTATTTTAATTTCAGTCAAATAAACATATAAAATGTATTACATATGAACAGAATGAGCAAGGTTGAGGATTTTGTTTTAAATAAATGAAACAAAGTAAATACTAGGGAAATAATGTCAAGTGAGTAATTTTTTTTCTTGACAAACCTTAAATACTCGTGATAAAATAAGAACTTTTCCAATTTGCTAAAATTCTTTTCAATATGTTCAGACTGCATTTTACAGATATAGGTTGAATCTTTGTCATGTGCAAATGTGTATTAATCAATCACAAAATGAGTGGTATAGTATCAGGCCTCTGAGGCACGTGAGAGGGTACTTGAGCCCAACGACTGTGTATCGTAAATATCTATATTATTATGCAAGATAACATCATCAAAGTCATCCATGGGATACTTACTAAAAACCGTTTTTCTCCTTTCAACTGACATAACTTTTACCTCGTATTTGTCTGTTTTTCTGCACTTTTCGTTACCTCCACATGTGAAGGACACGTGCAAATGCTTACATATCTTTTGCTGCAGGTTTAATTTTTTTTTTTCTTGCTGCAGGTTTTAGATTAGATATTTAGCATAGAGAAGTTTCATTATACTAGCTGAGTGTTCAGGAATTTGTTAGATAAAACTCATAGGGACAGAGTATTTTCCTACTCTCTAGGAGGGCTAGCAATCTTGGAAACCTTTATCAATTGCTGCTTTCATACAATTCTTAGTATGGAATAGTACTTTATTGGTCTCTACAGATCGTACAAAAAAGGCTTAAGCCTGGACCCAGCATTCCAGGAGATTTACATTTTAGTTGAAAGAAATGTGTGAAAAATGTAATCATCCAAAGCTTTAATACTGCAGTTCAGGTGAGGATATTATCAGATGGTTAATATACAAAAAATTACATTAAAGAGTTACTTCCAAGTGTGAGCCACAGAAAGCTCCATCAGTTTTACCTAAAATGATTATTCAAATGCAGATTTCTTGGAAATTGAATAAATAACCCCAACTTACTATTTGAAAATTACTGTTTAAGGACTGAAGGAAAGAAAAAATATAAATCTAATATAATTTAGTATTTAGTATTTTTGTGAATATGAAATTAGAGCCTTCAGATTCTGAGATTCGATCTCAGAGGTGTATTGTTTTTGTTTTTGTTTTTTAATATGTAAATATGACCCCAGGAATCTTCATTTCAAACTAATATTTCAGGTGCTTTGGTGCAGAAGTACTTAGAACAAGACTTTGAAAAATATTGAAATAAAATTTGGTAAGAATGTTCAACTGGAAGTGATATCTAAATGACTATTAGAAGGGACAGAGGGCCATGTTTTGAAGGCAGAGATGTGACTGATCGCCTTACCTAATGGGAGCTTGTTGTATGGATACATAGAAAATACTGGAATGACAGAAATGTATCGAAAGACACACAGCAAATTATCTTGGATTTGGATATGTAGATCAGGTCATAGTGGACATCAGACAAAATGATGAATTGTCCTTTATTTTTCCAGAAGATAAGTTGCTCTTGACTCTATAGGTTCACCATTATGGAGTCCACCCAAATCAAATCTCTTCCACAGTTTCTATTCCATAAATAACTTCCTCCAGCCCAAATCTTGGCTTACTCATGGCTTCTGCTGCCTCAGAATGTTGCTCCTCAGGGTCTGGCTTTCTTTTTGCAGTATTATTGTACTTATTAAGAAAATGTATGGCATGTAATGAATGCTAATTTCATACCAAACATACCTATGTACATGGTCTTATTACCACAGCAAACACATGAGGTTAATATAGCTATCATTAACATTTTAGAATCAGAAAATTGAAGCTTAAAAAAATTAACATACTACAAATCACAAATGGAGTATTGCTAAAAATATACTGATAATTCTGGATTTAGTTCTTAACTTTAACCAGCTCTTTCCCAACACAGTATATTATTTCTTTGATTGGTGACATACAAGGGTAGAAACTGGACACTACTCAGAACAGAGTTAGGTGTTAAAGAGACTGTTCACTGAACTAAATTTATTGACCAGTGATGACCTGTCCAGTCCAAACAGTTGACACCTAGAGAGTAGGCTCACATGGTTTAAGACATGGTATTCCATTTGCAAAGTTCACCTTCATAAAGCTGTTTGTGGATCACATCCTCAGAAGAAAATATAATCAGACCTTGATTAAAACTATAATAATTTAGACATTAGAGAAAAGATATTACTCATAACTCAACCAAACAGCTAATTACCATGTATACATTAGCTAATTTCTTCTAATATTTTCAAAATTTTTATCATGAATTTTATGTTATACAGTTGGAATTTTTCTGTGCATACAGCATTGTAGCAAATTTTCAGTAAAGATCCAGGACTAATCTCATGTGTAATTTTACTAAAACTTCTCCCAAAATAAAGGGCTAATGTATAAAATATTTTAAATTTTTATTAAGATATAGTAGCCATACTGAAACAAGAGGACAAGATCTTTTGCTCCAAAAACAAAGAACAAATATATATATTAGTTTTTCCTTGCTGAAGGGGCCTCAAACCAATTCAGACTCACATAATATGAAACCTTACACTTTAACATTAAGAGCAGTGCTAAATATACTGTGATTTGTTCCTTTTGGGTCTAGTTTTAAAATGTCTATATCCAAGATTATAAATCTATTCTCATAAATTTTCTTCTAATAATTCTAAAATTTACTTTTAACATTTGGATTTTTAATCCTTCCAGAATATATTTTGTGCATGACATTATGGGGTTTTTTCCAATATGTTTATTATAAACCCAGTTTTATCTGTGTTGAGTCTTATACATCTGTCTTCATATCTTTCTTTTATTCTCATATTTTCTGTCCTTTCTTCATTAGGTATAGCTAGCACGTCACAGTATTTTCCGATTATTCATTGTATTTTTCTTGTTTTTAATATTTAATTCCCTTTATTAAATTTCGGTTTCCTTTCTAACTGCTCTCTCAGCTCCACTAAGTCATTTTTTTGTGTGTTTTCTTAAAATCTTTTGTCTTAAACTTTCTGATCTCTACTTTCAGGTTTTTTTCTTTTAATTGTTCATCTTGTCTGTAATATATTTCAGAACATGAAAAACTATTTGCAATTCTTATGTGTTTATTAGTCTGCTTTCCAGTTTTGTTCTTTGATTCTTTTTTTTTTTTTAATTTTTAGCCATTTTTCTGAATAGGAGTACAGTTCAATTCTTTCTAATCAAGCCTTGGAAAGTGTTTTTCTTTTTTCTTTCTTTTTTCTTTTTTTAAAAGATTTTATTTATTTATTTGACAGAGAGAGAGAGCGAGAGAGAGCAGGAACACAAGCAGGGGGAGTGGGGGAGGGAGAAGCAGGCTTCCCGCTGCGCAGGGAGCCGGATGAGGGGCTCGATCCCAGGACCCTGGGATCATGACCTGAGCTGAAGGCAGACGCTTAACGACTGAGCCACCCAGGCGCCCCGCGTTTTTCTTTTTTTTAAATTTAAGATTTTAGGGGCGCCTGGGTGGCTCAGTTGGTTAAGCAACTGCCTTCGGCTCAGGTCATGATCCTGGAGTCCCGGGATCGAGTCCCGCATCGGGCTCCCCATTCGGCAGGGAGTTTGCTTCTCCCTCTGACCCTCTCCCCTCTCATGCTGTTTCTCTCTCTCTCTCTCTCTCTCTCAAATAAATAAATAAATAAAATCTTTAAATTTAAGATTTTATTTATTTATTTGAGAGACAGAGAGAGGGCAAGCACAAGTGAGGAGAGAGGCAGACAGAGAAACAGACTCCCCACTGAGCAGGGATCCTGATGCAGGGCTGGATCCCAGGACCCCGGGATCATGACCTGAGCCAAAGGCAGATGCTTAATGGACTGAGTCACCCAGGCACCCCAAAAGTGGTTTTTAATATTACCTTCTAAATAATTATGGTGTGTGTGTGTGTGTGTGTTGTGGCTGGTAAGATAATAGAGTGATGAGAGTGTGGGCTACATCAATCTGCCACTTTCACTTGGATTTCCCCTCAGTTTTCACACTCATGTGTCTATATGTTTCACAGAAGAAACTTCCTGTCTCCTTTTTTTCTTTAGTGGGCTTGACTATAGAATTTTTCCTGTGCTAGTAGGTTAGGTTATAGGGATCTGTATTTCTTTGACTGTGGTCCCTAACTCAGCCATATCTTTATTACCTAGAAACTTGTTCTAAATGCATAGCTATTGGCCCCACTCTATACCTACTGAATCAGAAATGTTGTGTTTGAGACCCAAAAATCTGTATTTCAATAAGCACTACAAGTAATTTTAACATTCAATAAAATTTGAAAACCACTGATAATAAACAACAGAATTGTAGCAGAAGTCTCTATTCTCTCTTCTCTGATTTCACCTCTGTTTAGAGTGTTTAACATCTTTCCTGCTCTTAAACTTTTTCATGTACTTAATCAATATTCCTATCTTTTATTGTTCTATTCAAAGATTGATGGCTATGCCTTTCAAGTCAGTGCAACTTACTTTGGGGAAAATACAGAGCCTGCTCAAGGTCTAAGGGGGAATGGTTCAACCTTGGAATAGCAGTCTCATCTAGATCTAGATTCTCCCAGAGTCTGTGTTTGGGTATTGTAGCATTTCTGTTGTTTCATATGTGATAAGGGACTTTTGTTTGTTTTTTGTTTTTCCCTCTGTTTCTTATTGCCTTTCAACTATTGCCATAGGTTAAATTAAAAGTCCTTGGAGACAAAATAAGTCAATCAGAGAAAGACATGTATCATATGACCTCACCGATATGAGGAATTCTTAATCTCAGGAAACAAACTGAGGGTTGCTGGAGTGGGAGGTGGGGTGGGAGGGGTGGGGTGGCTGGGTGATAGACATTGGGGAGGGTATGTGCTATCGTGAGTGCTGTGAATTGTGCAAGACTGTTGAATCACAGACCTGTACCTCTGAAACAAATAATACATTATATGTTAAGAAAAAAAAAAAAAGAAGAAGATAGCAGGAGGGGAAGAATGAAGGGGGGGGAAGTTGGAGGGGGAGATGAACCATGAGAGACTATGGACTCTGAAGAACAAACTGAGGGTTCTAGAGTGGAGGGGGTGGGAGGATGGGTTAGCCTGGTGATGGGTATTAAAGAGGGCACATTCTGCATGGAGCACTGGGTGTTATGCACAAACAATGAATCATGGAACACTACATCAAAAACTAATGATGTAATGTATGGTGATTAACATAACAATAAAAATTTTAAAAAATACAATGAAAACAAAAGAAAATAAAAACAAACTTTAAATGCTTGCCATTCTAATCCAAAGATATGAAGGAAAGGAAACACTAAGGAATATTTAATTTTTTTCTCATAAAATTGAAATAAGTAAGACTAAACTTGAAACTTAAAGTAAACATTAGAAAGAGACATTCATGAGTTTTTGTATAAACAAAACATTTGTAGTAGATCAAGTTGTTTGAGTTTGAGTCAAGAATAATAATTTAAAATTATATTTAAAATTAAAATACATTAATAATTTGTAGGTATATATCCTGTGAGTATAGAGTCTCACAAATGTTAAGGTAACAGTCTCAAATAAAACCATAAATAAAGTCATGGAATAACCTTTGTTTAGCAGAAATGAAATTTTAATGGGTAACTTCTTTATACATAGAAACAAGAATCATCAAATAGGTGTTCTAGGAATATTTTTTTCTTAGCTAAGACAAGAAATGAGCTTAATATCTAGTGGTACCATCTAGTCAATGAATATTAGAGACCAGACAGTCTGGGTATTATTTTGGATATTTATAAAATTAGCAAATAACATATATATAATAACCAAAAGTTCAGTAGGTTTTAAAATTGTCCACAAGCCTGATAGTTCATGGTAATGAAATAACTTTGATGTTAAAATGCTTTGCTTTTTGAATCAAAGTAAAAATGAACTCTGACAATACTACAAATACTCTTTAATAAATAATAGTCACCATAAACTTCTTAGCAGTTTATGCTTTTAAAGCTAATGTTTTCTGGCAACAGAAATCTTCATAGTCCCTTAGCCATTGATTAATTTTAATAATTAGTAGCAACTTTGATAGTTAATCCTCAAAGCATGCATTTCATATTAATATTCTGATTCTTTTAAGCAGAAAATTAACAAATTTTGTAATCCGAGGGGAGAATGAATTCATAATTATTTGGCAAACAAAATGTTTTACCAGGAAAATATCCACGAACTTATCTCTAAACCAAGATCTTTTATTAGCCATTTATCATTAGTAGCCTACTGAATTTTATTTTGATTTCCATGTTCTTTCTTTTTCCCTTTCTCTCTCCCATTCTCTTTCTCTTTCTCTCTCCTCTATTTTCTCTGAATAATAAGCATTTAATAAGTTAGTTTTTACATGAGACACTGCTCAAATCATTGGAAAAATATATGACTACATTTATGTAGAAAAAGTTCATTTCTTTCTTAATCCTCCTCCCAGAAACAACAACAACTAAAACAAAATGCAAGAACACCCCTCTTTTTAGACTTTTCATAATAATAGGATGCCTCTCATTATGGTATTGTGCACTAGACCCTGCGCTAAGGACTTAACTCACCATCTCATTTTACCTACAGTTTGTTTTTAAGGAATACATTATTTTATCCATTCTGTGGTGAAGAATTTCATAGTGATTAAGTCATATAACTCAATGTCTGAGAAGTAGTAAATGTCATTTTGGGAATTTGAGTGTGGGTCTATGTCAAAAGCCCTCACTGGATTAAAGACATAATTTTCTCAGAGAAAGTTCTGTATGTTTTTTTTTTTCTTTTAAACGTAGATAAATATTTCCAAGACAGCTACCTTCTCCAAAAACCTCTACCAGGTTTTGTTTGTTTGTTTGTTTGTTTGGTGGGCAAGGGAATAATCAGCTCTTGAGGCAATTTCTTGAAGAATCCACTACCCACTGAGAAAAGGATATTCTTACTTAAAGCTCTCTGACTTTCATGATAATCCTGATTGGGGATCTAAACTGTGAGACTGCTTTTGATAAGGATGTATTAGACTGTACTAGAAAGGCGACCTTAAGAATGTCCTCATAAGGATGAAAAATACAGCACAGGGAATACAGTCAATATTGTAATACGCATCGTGGTGAAAAAAAATTGAGAATGTTTTACACTATTTTAGGGATTTTGCATTTTCCCTAAGTTAATACCAGTTTTTATATGACCGAGGATACTCCAAATTTTAAATATTAAACTTTTATTCATTTAAAAATGCATATGACTATTTTTTTAATTGAAATAAGAGGTTTGAGTTTCAGCTAATTTTTTTTTTCTTACTTTACCAGTTAAAAGTTGAATTCATCAATAAAAATGCTGGCGTAATTAGAGCTCCATTTAAATTGGACAAAAAAATTTCTGTGCTCTGTGAATAGTATCAAATTTGAATATTTTGTGACGTATCCTTATTGTTATTTTCTGTTCCACATAGTCCCATTCCCTGAGTTAAAGTGCATTTTTAGCTCCTCTTGTGGCTAATGTGGGATCACAGTGGTTCACTATTTAAATGGCTAAGGAAACATTAACCAAGTTAGTGGAAATTCAGACAGCAAGGGTAATGAATAGAAGAGGAAGACATTGATGTAATGTAGGTACAGGACTCTTAATGCGTAGACTATTTGGAAGAGATATGGAATATGTTGAAGATATGCCATGTACTCTCAATATTGGCTGACATTTTTATGGAAAGTGTTGATTGGCTTAATTCTAAATTAGAACCAAAGATCGTTCTCATCTTCAGTAGATGATTGAGGGAGTAAAATAAGCTATTCTTTCTACTGGTTCTCTATATTAACTTCTAGCCTCCACTTGTCAGTTAGATGCAGCATATTAGTCACTGTATCAGCTTCTGATTAGACAGGGCCTCTGCTATAAACCTTATATGTTCTGGTGATAGATGATATGTAGAATAAATGTCTAATTGCTTATTTATTTTCTTGATGTTTAAAAAAATTAAAGGAAAAACAAACACCCAATAGCAAATTAAGGTATCTATATTATATGTTGAAAACTAGTTTTACCACAAATATAAAATAACTATTTTTGCTGATATTATTAGCTATTTTTTGATACATATTATTGCCTCATAAGCCCCTCTGAATAAGGTTTTCTCAACTTGCTTCATCATAGAAGTACACAAATTTTTGTTTTAGAAGCTAATTGAAGTTATTTAGCAGAGTAACTTTGGATATGGTATCAGTTGGAAATTTCAGATACTATTTCCAAATTGAAAAAAAAAATACTGGGCGCCTGGGTGGCTCAGTTGGTTAAGCGACTGCCTTCGGCTCAGGTCATGATCCTGGAGTCCCAGGATCGAGTCCCACATCGGGCTCCCTGCTCGGCGGAGAGTCTGCTTCTCCCTCTGACCCTCCTCCCCTCTCATGTTCTCTCTATCTCATTCTCTCTCTCAAATAAATAAATAAAATCTTAAAAAAAAAAAAAGAAAAAAAAATACTGAGGTCTACAAATATATGATCAAGCTTTAGGGACTGCTAACATTTTGTATTATCATCACTTTGCAAAAATTGATGTGATCAAAAACTCCCAGAAATCCAACAGGAGCTACTCTTGTTTTTCAGTAAGCGTGAATGTAGAGAAGAGTGTGATAGAAGGAAGTTTTCTAGCATTTCCCCAGAGTTTCTAATTATGCTAACATTCAGATTCCCCAAAAGGGATTTAGTATCAGTGAGCTTTCATAACTATACAATGTTCCACCTGTATTACTTAATGGGTTAGAAACAATATGAAATTATACATTGTTACAGTGATTAAACCTAGAGTTTGTTTACTTCAGAATATGGTGCATTCTTGGTGCATGTGTAAAAGGAATATTGAATATAAATAAATGAGCCTTATAATAAGGGGAGTGTTTGATATTAAAGGAATCTGGAGTCTTAGTAAGGATGATTCCTAATTAAGAAGACAATGCTGTTTCCGGGTGTTGTATGTAAGTGATGAATCACTAAATTCTATGCCTGATACTGATATTACACTGTATGTTAACTAACTGGAACTTAAATGAAAACTTAAAATAAATAAATAAGTAAATACTTTCCTTATCTGGGAAAATAACAAAAGAAGACAATGCTGTTTGGAAGGCATGACAGAAGCTAAATTATCTCAGTATGTTTGGGCTGCTACAAAAAAAAAAAATGCTATGGACCCGGTGGCTTAATGACAAACATTTATTTCTTATAGTTTTGGAGACTGGGAAGTCCAAGATCAAGGTACCAGCAGTTTCTGTGTCTGGTGAGGCCTCATTTCCTGATTCATAAAATGGTCTTCTTCTCAGTCTCTTCACATGACAGGAGAGGAGGGAGCTCTCTGGGGTCTAGTTGATAAGGTTCCATCTCCAAACATCATCACGCTGGGGTTAGGATTTCTACATATGAGTTTTGGGAGCCCATATATGCTGTCTGTAATACTAAACAAAGGTCATGTTTGCTTTATAAAGACTGAGCTTACTTTAAGAATGTCTGGAATATTATCAGTGACCAGGGTACTGTGAAAAGTAATGTCTCAAGCAATTAAAAAAAAAAAAGAAACAAAAAGAAGAAATACTTCAGAAGACTGTTAACATTCACCTGAATATCTATTATGACAAATAATTTTCCAGTGCTGTTTATTTTAATACTATTTGTAATCCAATGCCTCCTTTAAAAATACATTATTTCATCCAGAAAAAAGGACTTGGGAGAAAGAATGCACACTGATGGAGATCAAAGTTAGTAATACTAATTCATTAATTTATCAAGTATTTATTGAACATGTAATGGCCAAGAACATGGTCCCTGCTTGTAAGGAGCTTACAGTCTTGTCAGGAGAAACAGACATATAATTTCACTGTGACATCATATCAGGTGCTCCAACTATACAGTACATATTTTTACTTGTTTTTTAAAAAATCATGCCAATGACCACTTATTGCACATAGTTTTACTGGAGACACATTGTATTATTGAACATGACGTCCATGGAATCAAACACATTAGTAACCGTAATTGATAGTAAAACCATTGTTCTACTTAATGTCATTTAGTAGAATGACCTCATGATATAACCCCTGGTTTCCACAGGAAATAGCCAAAGAATCAAAATGGAAAGATGGAAAATATGTGGCAAAATTGTGGTAGCTCTTTGCATGCAGACTACCCCTCAGAGGGGAAGAGACAAAACATTGTTCCCTACCACTCATACAGTGGGTTGTATTTGACATTTGCTTGGAATCTGAATGCCCATTTAGCTTTCAGGCAAATTTTGTATTCTCTTCCTCTCTGTTTGGAAATTGAAACATTTATGTTATTACATTATTTAATTATAGTGTATTACTTGCTTGATTGAAGAATAAAATAATTTTCTTGCTCAACTGAAAACCAATGTACCCAACTTATAATTCTTCTAATTTGAAATAATTATACCACATAAAGTGTGAAGCCACTTATTATATTTGTTTCATCACATCAGTTTTCTTCTAAATAGTTTGAGGGAAAAATGAATGGGGGGGAAATCAGAGGGGGAGACGAACCATGAGAGACTATGAACCCTGAGAAACAAACTGAGGGTCCTAGAGGGGAGGGGGATGGGGGGATGGGTTAGCCCGGTGATGGGTATTAAAGAGGGCACATACTGCATGGAGCACTGGGTGTTATACACTAACAATGAATCATGGAACACTGCATCAAAAACTAATGATGTAATGTATGGTGATTAATAGAACATAATAAAAAAATAAAATAAATAGTTTGAGATATAATATGCCTCACAAGAATCATTTCTGCAGTATGTGACAAAATTTCAAGAAAGTAAACAATCCTGTATGGACATTATTAAGCAATATATCCCAAGCAAATATCCCAAGCAATTTAAACAGAGGGAGTTCCTATATATCTATGTATGGAAAAATAAAATAAGAGTTGAAGGGAAAATTGGAGAAGGAAGATGAATGAATCCATTAGGAGCATAGCAGATGGAGAATTTGGTCATTTTCTTAATTACTCTCTTTTCAGTTAACTCTACACACCTTTCAGATTCTGGTAACAAAAAGTCACACTTAAAATGACTAATTTGGCTTAACTACTCTATTCTTAGACTGGACATAGTTGCAGCTCAGGAGAAAATTACTGAGGTGGAGAATTACAAAGCTTTTCTTATCTCAGGAAATACACATTGTCTAATTCTGAAGGGAACATGTGAATTGAACAACCAAAATGTTTCTCTGGTAAGCACTTGTATTTAAAAGGCATTTAACTTGATTCATTAAACATTTTAATAAATATCTGATTTTGTGACAGGAACTGTGTTAACAAATACTAGTTGACACTGAAAATCTAAATCATTACAGTTAGAGAAAAAAAGAATATATAAGCCCAATTTCCCTGGGCATCGCATAAATTATTTCATGGTCATCCTTGGAAAATCAGCATCGTAGTGCACGGCCCATGGGCATGGTGTCTGCAGTGTAACCACAGGGCCCTGGCTCTAATACTTAACCAGCTGTGCTCTCTTGGAGCTGTTCTTCTTTTCTGTTACATAATATGGGCGTCATAATGGTATCTATCTCCTAGAGTTTGGGGGAGGACAGATGATGAGTTTTGAACAGCACCATTTACATGGCAAGCACCAAGGAAGTATTAACTATCAACAGCCATTTTGTCTATATTTTACTAAAAATGGAAGTCTGAGACTTTTAAATCCATAGGCCAACAGTAAATAAATTGTCATTTTCAAAACATACTGTAACATAGTTCGGATTGACTATTGAAGGGTTTTCTAACATTATGTAATTTATTTAAACTTCATGGAATTTAATTACTGGCCAGAGATTCAGGATACACTTTGTGCTCAGGTCCAGGCTTTGATAGTGTAGAGTTTAGACAGTGATGTTTCTCCATCTTCAAATTGAAAAATCTCCAAGAAACCTTAATATCTAGAAAATCAGGTGACTGTATGATTTTTAAGAAGAGGTACCCTTATGTTGAAATGAGTAATGGTTTTGGCAGCAATGCAGGGAGGTTGCTACTGACTAAGTTTAGAGAAGATATATCCTGGTGACTGAGACTTCTCTTGTCCTTTCTAGAGTAAAAATAACAACTCATCTTGGGAAAAATACACAAGAGAAGAAAATGTGAAAAATTAAATCATTTTGAATATATTTTTCATCTTCTTTAGGGTATTTTATATTTTATTTAGATCAAAAATGAATAAAAAACCAACTGCTTTTATACTTTTATTAGAAATCATTTAATTATAAAAAATCTTTTTTTATTATGAAAATAAAAATGGCTCAAGAATTGTAGTGACCACAGTATATAACTAGAAAAATGTATTTTAGAAAAAATAAGTAGCAAAGGTATTGAGATCCTGACCATTTTAGGAGTGACAGACTGTAATCCAGAGACCCATTCATGTGAGTTAGTCTTCACATTTTTTTTACATAATACAATTTTTTAAGTTAAAAGGATTGTTGTAAAAGAACAATGAAAGATTTCCTTAAACTATATAATTGATTGAAATGTAAAATAAGTTTTGAATAGTCTTCAGTACAGAACTATATAATTATATTATTTTCAGCTTTAAAAACTCAGTCTGATAGTTTTGCTTATATGAAATAATCAGTATGATCTTCTCCATCTGACAGATAATTCAGTACTCATTAGTTTTTGCTTTGGAATTCACTCGGAGACAGTCATGCAGATGTATAAATACTATGAAGCATCTTTTTTTTTTGTACAGAGGTAGAAAGTCAAAAGATTTTTTTATATACACCTGCATTCTTCTCTTCATTTGATTAAAGAAAAAATGGATTATTTTGTATGGGAGCTATAAAAGTCTGAAAGGTGACTAATTTTGCTACTTTAAACATTTGTTTTATCCAACATAAAATGAAAAATATGAAAAACAGTAAAATGAATTTGTACTATACCTTATCCTGTAAGAGAATATAAAATATAGTCATATATTTTTTGTTCTATAATGTTGGTTCCTATTTATATCAATAGTAAATATCTAACTGATTTGTAGATATGAGGAGCTACTTTTTTCTCCAAATATTTGTAGTCGAATCAATACCATTTATTGAATAGTATCTTCTTTCTAAAATAGTCAGAATGTCATGCTTTTTATATGTGAGTCAGTTGCTATTTATGTAGGGATCTGTTTCTGGGTTGTTTTCTGAAAGTCCATTCCTGAACCCACTTTCACTATCTGGATTATTTATATTTTTGATGGTAGATACCCATAAGTTTTACTCTACTGTTTAATCTTCTTTGTCATGTTTATTATTTTGGCTCTTCTCATCATTTTTTTAATAGATTGAGAACCCACATATCTCATTTCATTAAAAATTCTCAGATTTTTAAATATATGTACATTAAATTTATTAATAGAACTGCCACTTTAAAATACAGTTTCCCACTCGTAAACAGAATTACTGTTGATTAAGAACTTCTGGTGAAAAAAAAAAAAGAACTTCTGGTGAACTAGAGCAAAATTTTACATTTTATCCATACATAAGTCTTGCTTATCCAATTAAATTGATTCTTATATATTTATAACTTTGACTTACAAATGGGATATTCCTATTAAATTTTCAGTTAGGTATTGCTCATGCATGTGAAAGTTCCCATTTTTTTTAAGTTAATTTTGTTCCTAGGTTCATTATTGAACAGTGTAATGTTAAAGATATAGACTCAGCAACTAGACTACTTGTGTTCAAGCCCCTGATCTGTCACTCTATTGCTATGTGACATTAGATAAATTGTGCCTTAATATTCATCTATAAAATAAGAATAATAAAAGATAACTGCTTCCTGGTTTTTCTGTCATAACCAATGGAAATTTACATAAACCATATGGCATATAATGTTACTTGTGCCTGTTAGACCTTTGAACTTGTAGGATAAGGGCATAAATGAATGAAAGAATCATCTCTTTTTAAAGTAATAATAGTTACTCATAATTTTTCATCGTATTGTATTCGTTTCTTGAAAGGGCTCAGGAGGTGACTATATGTTTCTTACAGATCAAAAACAATTGTTTGTTTCACTTGATTATTTGCATACAATAGAAAAACCAACTCAGGTAACATATGGACTTATACTGACAGTAGTTGCCAGAATTGCCTGAGGATTTATAGTCACTGTGTTTGAAGGGTGCCCAAACTGGACTACAGTAATAGATTCCTTCAGAAAAGTCAGGTCAATGATGTCAGGTGAAGTGAGTCCCTTTTTTTTATTACCTTCAGGACTCCCTTTTATCTTATGTGGGAAAAGACACCAGTTCACTCTTTGGTCTTTGAGTATGTAGAACGGACATGCTGAACAAAAGTTTTAATTGAATATTATAACCAACCACAAATTTCCAGCAAGCCACAGTCATTCTGGCTTCCACAGTTCATTGCCCTTAAGAGACACATTGGTTTTGCTTTGGTATCTTGGCAGTCTCATTGTATCTTATAATTAATAGCATCTTGGATCCAAAAACTAGACTATGTATTTTGAACTTGTTCTCCTTTATTTTTATTTCAATAATGTAACTTTATGGTACTTGTCTTCCCTCCCAAAGAGGATCACATATGACAAAGTGGGTTTTATGTCCAAGATGACAGGCCTGATATTGAGATTCTTTTCAGTCTAATTCTAAGACACTTCATCCCTTTTTCCCCTAGAGTTAAATGGGAGCAGATTAACTGATTATCCCAGAGGTCACAGAACGGCTGCTATAATCCCTCTGTTTTGATATAATGGTTGTTACTCTCTGCTGCAGGGTAGCCTGATCATTCCAGGGCAAGTATATGACAAGCTATGGATAACTGTACTGAGAGAATTTTCTTCTATAACAAGGAGTTTTAAGGCTTGTGATTTACCACTCACATAGGTTTAGATTTTCAGCATCTCATAACGCAAATTTCATTTATCTTTCAGAATGTCTGCTTGAATATCTATTTTTTAGAAGAAAATTGGATACTGCTTTATAATGTAAATGAAAAACACACTAAAGTAAAGTTAATCAACTTATGGATATTCAAACATATGGGAGATCTTCAATATAGGGAGATTATATAGAGAGTCATCAGGCAGGATATATCCTTTCCCCTTATGTCAATGATTTTGTCAGGGTTATTGACTTTTATCAGATTTTTTTTTCTATCTTGCTTGTGTTATAAATGGACAGCAATAATTGTTATGTGCTATAAGTAGCTAGTAGGGCTATATTTTCTTCCTAGTAGGTATGAGGGGGCCTCAGGCTCCATGAATTTGAGATATTGGCTGGGGAGAAGAGAGTAATGCAATTATACCATATTCCTAGTTGTATGGATCTATATTCACCAGAAACTCATGGCCTTAGGTCAGATGACATTTTATAACTTTCTATTTATGGAGCAGGATCTGAGTATATGTCTATAAAAGAGGGATTAATCTGGAGAAGTTGATCATTGCATACCCTAGTGGTGGACTAGAGGAACCAAAAAGGTTATGTGCCCAATATAGTATTTTCTTCTGTAGGTCCCATAGTATATCTTGGTTAAACAGGTTGTTATTCCAAGTTTGCTCCAATCTTGGGTCGTGCTTTGGGCCCCAAAGACAAGATTTTTATAATTATATAAGCTGTGGAGATACCACTGTTGGGTAGGGCTATTATTGACCAGTCAAAATTACTCATTACCTTGACTCTTTTTTTGGTCAATTTAATATACGTGTACATTTGGTGGTTGTCATGTGCCTAGGTCTCCATTCCAGTTGGCATATAAGGCCCATAATTATTCTGTACTATTAGGACAAATATAGATTCTACTGTATCACAGGCATTATATCATGATATACTTGTTCTGGTGAACCTTAGCCAAGATTTTAATAAAAATGGTAGGTTTGTCTATTTCTAAGAGAATAAAAGATCATATCCAGGTGGACTAGACTAAAGAGATTATTACCTAGTGTGAGCAATACCATTCAAGTAGAAGTTGCCTGGATTGCCCCACCAAAAGTACAAGGACACCAAAGGACTTAGAGGTAGATAAAATCCCTCTGTGTACTTGTCTAGTTTGTAACCTGCCCCAATCAACTGGTAATTACAACTGAAACATGAATCAACTAAACCCTTTTTCTGTCATGTTTCCAAAAAAGTTTTAGCCATGTTTATTATTTTATCTTCTAGTTTCCAGGAACCAAAACTATTTACTGTGCTTGTTGATTTAAGCTAGAAGAATAAGAAATGATACAATCAAGTGTAAATTATTATTCATTAAATCATACCTGTAAGATTTTGTTCATCAGCCCCACAACCCTCAATTCCTAAAGTTCATGCACAGTAAAGGTAACATCTCTAAATCCATTGTCCATGACAACAAAGAAGCCATTTTAATTATATTGGATTATTTCATCCTTCCATTTTTGTTTTCCCACTGTACCTGATTATTTCTATGGAGGAATCATTCAATTTGAATCTTCTTAATTGTTAAAAATTGGGCTAGTTCCTTATTGAGCCACATGCATAAGATTTGAAACTTTTATCTTCAGCATTGCTTGTCCAATAAGAAACAGGTTTTCCAGCAGCCACTCTGCACTTTTCTTTGGTTTCAAAAGAGCAATTAAAAAAGAAATACACGTGAAATTTTAGGCTATACTTCTATTCTGATGTATATTTTATTTATATATATATATAATATTTTTTATTCTTTTTTTATTCTGATGTCTATTATCTATTTTTTGATCCTTCAGTAGCCTTTTTTTAAAAATTTTTGTTTCCCAGATGACTAATCTGAAATTGCCCCCATATCCTTCAAATGACCAAAGGAGTTCTTGGTCTGACTAAAGATTTTTTGATACAATTTATGGTAATTATTTTATGATCATATTTGAATCTTACCTGGCAGACTACCTGCCCATAGAAAATATTCAAAAATATTTCCTGAATTGAATTAATCACAGCATTGCTAATAAGGGCTTCCTATAATTTAGCAGGAAGAAGCACATAATTAGGTATCCTTTTAAAACCATATGTTTTATTTTTATATTTTCTAATCTATTCATTTTTCTTAGTCATATATTGTTTACCTCAACTTCGAATTTGGGGGTCTTAGCAAAATAAATATTTTATCTCTTTCTAACACTTCACTTAGGCTTTGCATCATAGAAATGGCCCCAAATGCTTCAGGGTTCAAGAAACCTATTAGTAAGACATGACTTTGACATGTTATGAATACCTACAACTTTTTCCGAACTCCAAATATGGATTAATTTTGAAGATACTGAACATGAGGAAGGAATTTGGGCTATCCAAATAAAGTATTTGCTTTTGCAATGGATTTGAATAGTTTTCTTAAGAGAACCATTCTAATCCATTATATTAAGCAATTGGGTTTAGTCAAAGATGTTAGATTTTCTGTTTCATACTCTATCTTAGGACCATTCAGTGGCAGCCTCTTGTGTTAAGTGAATCCTTTGTTCAGATACTACTGACCATGGCATGTTTATGAACAAATTATTGTGTTGGGGTGCCTGGGTGGCTGTTGGTATCTGCTCAGGTCATGATCTCAAGGTTGTGAGATCGAGCCCCATGTTGGGCTCTGTGCTCAGAGCAGAGTTTGCTTAAGATTCTCTCTCCCTCTGCACCTCTTCCCCCACCCCTCAAATAAATAAATACATAATTCTTAAAAAAATATTGTGTTAAAAGCCTATTGAGGAATTCTAGGGTGCCTGGGTAGCTCAGTCGTTAAGTGTCTGCCTTCGGCTCAGGTCATGATCCCAGGGTCCTCGGATCGAGCCCCACGTCGGGCTCCCTGCTCAGCCAGAAGCCTGCTTCTCCCTCTCCCACTCCCCCTGCTTGTGTTCCTTCTCTCGCTTTGTCTCTCTCTGTCAAATAAATAAATAAAATCTTAAAAAAAAAAAGCCTATTGAGGAATTCTAGAAACTATAGTTTGTATTATATCAGATAGATAGATAGATAATAAATAGATATCCTCCATGCATTTCCATTAAAAAAAGGGTCGGTCAATATTACATTGAGATCCAGAGGAAGTGGTTATTTGTCCTTCCCAAGGATGTTGTCAACATCATGGAGGATAAATAACCAGTTCCCCTGGGATCTCACTGTAATATTGGCAGAACTCTGGAAGTATAGAGGAGCCATAGCATTACCTTATATTTTTGTGGACAAAAAATATATATATAAATGTAGAGTTAGAGAAATTTTTAAAAAAATTATTTACTCTTCATAATCATATTTAAGTTTATCCCTTTTCCACCTCAAATATAGTTTAATGAACACTTGCATAAATGATCTCAGTCACTTATGCAATGAACTGGTTACATATCTATAAATCTGAGAGCCCCTGTTAACTGCTTATTCATATTCAATGACTTAGTAAAGGTCACAAATGGATCTAAAACACAGTTGGGCTGCTTGGTGAAAGTACAAGACACTACTGTGTTGGAGTTCACAGGTCAAAGAGAAGTGGCCAGATGAGATGCCCTGAGGCATGGAATGCCTTCTGTTGTCCTTGCTGACACTGGAATCTAACTCAGTCAAGAAAATAATTTACCAGATGTAGGACCTCAGGATAGAACACAGATCTAATTATCATCACAGTCAAAGATAATGCTAATGTCACTCAAGTGGGAACAGCTCCAGCACTCATTTGTACTAAAAGGTGAATTGTGTTTGCTGACCCATTTTGAAAAAAAAATTCTTAGGTTTTTGAACAATATTTTTAGTACTCAGTAGTATTTTTTAACTACTTCAGCCTCCATTTTGAGTCTGTGGAAATAGCAACTAATATAATCTAAAACAGTACATAAATCATGTTGCTAATTTGGAGGGTTAAGATTACCACAGCAGTATCAAGGATAATAATGCTTGATATTAAGGATTATTAGTCAGTCCATGGTTTGATTTTTTGGCCATTCATGTTCTTTGGCTCCTTGAAACTGATTCTGAAACTGAGGCAAATCAATACCATCATCTTATAATTAATACATCTCAATAAATATTATATCATTGTTTTAGAAATATAATTCTTTGTAGTAGTACTTGTAATCTTGTTCCATTGGTTGTTTATAAAGGAATATATAGCAATCATCAGTCCTGCAATGTAATATATATGCTATATATATTGTATATATATGTATATATGTGTACATAGGTAATATATGTAATGTATATGTAATATATATAACATATATTATGTATTTATATATAAATTAGTCCACCCAATGAGTGATGATGTAGAAATGAAAAGCATTATTATCTCTACTTTTGTATAGGAGGAAATAAAGACTCACCCAAATATAAAATTATAAATTTATCTTCTTTTCAACATTACTTTAAGTTTGATCCCTAAAAGTGTCCTGTAACCTCTCTAACACCAACCTAAGGGGATGAGTGATACAAAGAATGGTCAAAGTAGAAAAAGTGTTAATCTAGTGTTAATCTATTGCAAATAAAATAAAATATCTGACACTTGAAAGTTTTGCAAAATTAGATGAACATGTGAATACATTGTAAGAGCCCATCCTATAAGAGCTGAAGCTTATACTTTATTAATTTCATGGCAAAGCCACCTTTAGTTAATACTGTGTCAGTAAGGATCTGAATTATGAAAGAACTGCAAAATGTTGCAATGAAAAAAGTTATTTTCTTTCTCTCACATTTTTTAATATAAATTTGTCAGAATGTCCTTTTAGAACAAGACAGTGGATAGTTTGTGCTCTAGATTTCAGGCAACACATTAAAGCATATTGACAATATAAAAAAAATCTCTTAGTTTCCCATGAACCATACTGGTTGCTGATCTCCAGGAAACTGATTCTTAACTATCTCTAGGATCCATTGGTAGTCTAGATGACATCTCATTTTCAAATTTTTATTCTGTTACTTTTGTTTTATATCTGTATTTTAATTATAGTGATCATTTGGAGATATGAAACATCAAAATTGTAATTAATACAGACCTTCCACCTAGACCAGGTGTGACCAAGAACAGAGATTTTGAGTAAGAGTTTCATTTTCGAGAGGAAATATTTGACCCTATATTGTAATGTAGTTATTAGTGAAACATCTTATACTTTTAAAAGATTATTCATCTGAATTATATACTTTATGGCATCATGTGGAAAACAGTTCATTTTCATACTTAAAATAGCAAAAGGTGAACATATGGAAAATGGATTCATTCAAGCTTAAATTTTTTTAAAAGATTTTATTTATTTATTTGACAGAGAGAGAGAGCACAAGCAGGGGGAGTGGCAGGCAAAGGCAGAGGGAGAAGCTCCCCCACAGAGCAGGGGGAGCCCGATGTGGGACTCAATCCTAGGACCCCAGGATCATGACCTGAGCCGAAGGCAGTTGCTTAACCAACTGAGTCACCCAGGTGGCCCTCAAGGTTAGATTTGTTAATTAAACCCTAAAATCCAGACTTATTCCTGTGAGCATTATGAAATAAATTATTTTATCATTCTGCAAGATGACCCCATCCTGACAAAAATAAATCAACTTTCTCAATCTCTAACCAGACTTCGTAACTTAGTACTCACATCTGCCATATATGTAGGCTTTTGATTTTGAAAGCAGTCTTGCTATGATTTTTTTAACTGTTGATTTAAAGACATTGGTTTGGATATATCTTACCTAAGAAAATGTTATTAATGTTCCATGAGTGAGGTTTTGTTATTTATTTATTTTGCAATGCAAAATATTATTCTTGACATGCAAGTTGTTTTCTCAAAATATGGCATTTTCTCAGCTATCTACCACAAGAACTGCATAGAGACTTCAAACAGATTTCCAATCCTTACGTATCCATGGGATATCTAACTCATATTATTTGCTTACTAAGATTTTCCACAGTTATACTAACATGTCTACATGGGTGTTACCCACTTACTGAATATGACAATCACAATATTAAAAAAAACACATTTCAGAAGACTTTCTGTATCACCTATGGCATTTGAGAAGTGATGTATAGGAAAACCTATAAGAATTGGAAAGGTCAAATAATCTTCAAGTAGGTTTAAAGACATTTTGTAATGAATAAAAATGAAGGTTATACTTGCTCAAAACTTGTAATCCATTATTATTTAGACAGGTTGAAGATACTTTCAGTTTGGAAGTTTTGGTTTCTTTGAAAGTCAGGTGGTATTTACAACACTAATCTTACCTCAAATAACCATTGTAAACTTCAGACAAATTATGAACAATAGATTGAAAGACTTGCTGATCAGATCAGTTGATCTGATAAAGAGGCTTTAATTAGAATGAACAACAGATTAAAAGCAGGCAGAAAGGAATTAGATCCTTAAAAGAAGTGTATCACATGGGGTGAGATTTATGTTTATAAAACTTTTGCTCTGAGGACACCCCACAGTTTCTGTGGTACAAGGTGGCTAGAAATCAAGCAGAAATTTGCAGTCTTTTTGTGTAAGGAATCAGAGGATGGTATTAAGGAGCGCTAATTTAGAGAGAAATTGAGGAGAGATAACCCAGAAATGAGAGAACCACAGAAAGACAATCTCTATAACCTTTATATAAACTCTCAGATCTGTGGCTGATCTAAAAATTGTACATGAGTGAGAGAGTTGTCAAAGAATCAGAGGGGAAAGAACCACTGCAAAGCTGAGAGAGTCGACCAGAAATCTCAGCTCTGGCTCACTTCAATGGAACGTGGAGTTGAAGTCCCACTGAGTTAGAGAAGTGTGGCAAACCCTAACTGTAAATATTTACTATGCGTTGGGCCATAAAGTGATCTCAATAGATTTAAAAGGATTGAAGTCATATAGAACACATTTTCTGTTTACAATGGAATTAAAATAGAAATGAACGTTATGTCAAAATAACCAAATATTTAGACATTAAGAAAAACATTTCTAAATAAACTGTGGGTGTAAGTAGAAATTGCAAAGACAAAATGAAGATATTTTTAACTACATAATGACCACACAACATATCAAAATTTGTGGAATGTATCTAAAACAGAGTATGTCTTTAAATAATTATATTAGAAAAGATGAAGTGTTTAAAATCTAATGTTTTGTGGTTATATACCTCAAGAAGTTTATATACCTAAGAGGTTATATACCTAAAGAGGTTGTATACCTAAAGAAGTTAAAAAAAAAGGACAATTAAACCCAACAAAAATGAAAGAAAGACTATATTTAAAAAAAAGAAATCAAGTAGTTTGAAAAATAAAATAATAAGGTAAACAAGTAAAAAGTGGGTCTATAAAATGATTAAGAAAAATAAAAATTCTTTACCATGTTACCAGTAAGATAGATAACACAAATTATCAAAATCAGGGATTTTTATCAGTTAATGACAATAAACTCAACAACATAGATAAAATAGACTAATTTCTTGAAAGGTGCAACTTACCAAACTTTAGATGGGATAATTAGAATATTTGAATAGCCGTATTGTTATTAGAGAAATTGAATGTAATATCAAAAATCTTTCCACAAAAATATCCCATGTAAAGTTTATTTTACTAGTTGACTCTATCAAACATTTAATTGAGAAAAAATGACAATCTAATATAAACTCAGAATAGAAAAGAAAAGACACTTTTTAAATTATTTATGAGGTTAGCATGTCTTTGATACTAAAACTTGACAAGGATGTTACAAGAAAAGAGCAAGGTTAGTTACAGACTAATTTTTCTAGCACAGACTAAAATTTCTTTTTAATCTTGATGTAAAAACTCTCAAAATATTAATAACTTGAATCCAGAAATTATATATATGTTAAAAATTATATATAGAGAAATTATATAGCAGTAAATATATAGATTATATATAGAAATGTTTTATATAGAGACATTATATATATAGAAAATATAGATATATAATATAAAAATGTTTACAAAATGACCAAAGAGGCTTATCTCAGAAAGACAAGACTTATTTTATATTAAAAAATGAACATAATTGAATATGTTCACATGAAAAATGATATAATCTCAATGGATGTAGAGAAATGTGAAATGTGTTTAACAAAAGTTTACACTAATTCATGATAAAAGGTCTCAGTACATTAGTAATTAAAGGATCTTAGTTGATCTGATAAAGGCTATCTATGAAAAACCTGCAGCTAACATTATATTTAATAGTGAAATATTGAACATTATTCTCCTAAGATCCAGAAGCAGGCAGAGATGTCCATTGTCTTAACTTTTAGTCAATCTTGTAGTAGAGACCATAGCTAATGACTAAGGCAAGCAAAGGAACTTAAAGTCATAAAGGTTAGGAAGGAGCAAGTAAAGTTGTCTTTTAAACAAAAAGAAATGATTGTATACATTAATAATATTTAAAAATCTACAAAATAGCTACTAAAAGAAATAAATGACTTGGGGGCCAAAACAATATGAAAAAATAATAATATTGGAGGACTTACACTAATCTTATTTCAAAGCTAACTGCAACAAGCTCTAGCAATCAAAACACTGTGGAGATCAATAGAACAAATTTTATAGACAAAACAAAGGATGAATGATAGATTTTTATAGCATATGATGTTGGAACATTAGGAAATTCATATCAAAAACAAAGGAAACATGAACTCTTCCTTACACCACAGAGAAAAATTAATTTGAAATGGATCATAGACCTAAATCGAAAAGTTAAAATTACATTTTTTAAATTAGAAGAAAACAAAAGATTAAACCTTTGAGACTTGGAGTAGTCAAAGAAAGACAAAACAATATAAATGAGACATTATTAAAAAATATACCTTAAAAAGGGAATATCAGAAATATGGAGAGATAAGCCACATACATGGGGAAAATATCACAAGACATATATTGACCAAAGATTTCAATCCAGAATCTATAAAGAATTCTTACAATTCAATAATAAATATGCAAAACAAAATAAATATAAACATGGGCAAAATATTTGAATAGATCATTTAAAAGAGGAGAAATCCACCGGACCACAAGCACATGAAATGATGTTTAATATCATTAAGCTAGAGGGCGAATCAAGTAAAATAGTCATTTTGGAAAATATTTTGGCAGTTTCTTATAAAGTTACATACACTTATTTAATTCAGCAGTTCTCCTGTATATTTACCCAGGAGAAAGGAAAATATATCTGCACAAAAGTTTCTATGTGGATTTCATAGTGGCTATGTCTGTAATAGCCAAAATTGGGAAAACAAAACAATACAAAGCAAATGCCCATCTATACATGAATGGGTAAAAAATTATACCATTAAGCAGTAAGTGAGAATCAGCTACTATTATATGCAAAATGTGAATTAGTCTCAAACTGCTATTTTTAACAAAAGAACCAGGCACAGAAAAATACACTCTCTGTTATCCCATTTATATGAAGTTCTATGACAGATGAAACTCATTCAGGTGGTAGCAACCAGAATAGTGACTGTGTTGGGGTGCAGCCAATTAACAATAAAGGTGCATAAGATCCTAGACACATCGCCAAAGACTAGGGAAGCAAGGGCAAAAATGAACTATTGGGACTTCATCAAGATAAAAAGCTTTTGCACAGCAAAGGAAACAGTCAACAAAACCAAAAGACAGCCGACAGAATGGGAGAAGATATTTGCAAATGACATATCAGATAAAGGGCTAGTATCTAAAATCTATAAAGAACTTATCAAACTCAACACCCAAAGAACAAATAATCCAATCAAGAAATGGGCAGAAGACATGAACAGATATTACTGCAAAGATAGACATCCAATGGCCAACAGACACATGAAAAAGTGCTCAACATCGCTCGGCATCAGGGAAATCCAAATCAAAACCTCAATGAGATAGCACCTCATACCAGTCGGAATGAGTAAAATTAACAAGTCAGGAAATGACAGATGTTGGTGGGGATGCAGAGAAAGGGGAACCCTCCCACACTGTTGGTGGGAATGCAAGCTGGTGCAGCCGCTCTGGAAAACAGTATGGAGGTTCCTCAAAAAGTTGAAAATAGAGCTACCCTATGACCCAGCAATTGCACTCCTAGGTATTTACCCCAAAGATACAAATGTAGTGATCCGAAGGGGCACGTGCACCCCGATGTTTATAGCAGCAATGTCCACAATAGCCAAACTATGGAAAAAGCCTAGATGTCCATCAACAGATGAATGGATAAAAAAGATGTCACACACACACACACACACACACACACACACACACACTGGAATATTATGCAGCCATCAGAAAATGAAATCTTGCCATTTGCAACAACATGGATGGAACTAGAGGGTATTATGCTAAGCAAAATAAGCCAATCAGAGAAAGGCAATTATCATACGCTCTCACTGATATGTGGAATTTGAGAAACAAAGCAGAGAATCATAGGGGAAGAGAGGAAAAAAAAGAAACAAGATGAAACCAGAGAGGGAGACAAACCATAAGAGACTCTTAATCACAGGAAACAAACTGAGGGTTGCTGGAGTGGAGGGGGTGGGAGGGGTAGGGCGGCTGGGTGATGGACACTGGGGAGGGTATGTGCTATGGTGAGCGCTGTGAATTGTGTAAGGCTGATGAATCACACACTTGTACCCCTGAAACAAATAATATATTATATGTTA
Organism: Mirounga leonina; assembly: GCF_011800145.1. Taxonomy (NCBI): domain Eukaryota; kingdom Metazoa; phylum Chordata; class Mammalia; order Carnivora; family Phocidae; genus Mirounga; species Mirounga leonina. The sequence continues at coordinate 23,277,806 of NW_023270865.1, read as the reverse complement.
ATGATTAAAAAAATTAAACAACAAAATAAATAAATGATAAAAAATAAACAAAATGGTGCATAAGAGAACTTTTTGGGGTGAAGGAAATGTGGTCTTTCTTAACTGAAGTGCTGCTTACATTGACATATATTTGTCAAAAGTCATCAAAGCTTATATATATATTAAGAATGTACATTTTACTTTCTGTGAACATACACATAAGTTCATTATTTTCATCTCCCTGGAAGAGGAGAGAAGGAATGCAAGGTGAAACAGAGATAATCATAAATAAAGAAGTATCAAGTCTCTGTGTGTACAATAAGAAAGGAAGGACTGTTTACAAACTGTAATATCGTAAAGGTATGTGCATTAATTCTGCCTTCTCATGAAAACATGTCAGAAACATAAAGGCCAGTGTTTATACTAATAAAAGAAAATATATAAAGAAAATATATGTATCAATAGTTTTTTTTCCCTATGAACAGCTGTTGATATTAGCAAATAATCTTTAGTTCATCTGAGTTTCCTCATATTTGCAATGTGAGACTAAACCTTGCAGGGTATTAATGTGCTTATATTGTAGGAGTTTGATTTCATTTGAGGAATATTATTTAGGTGATTAACATATTTTTTAAAGTTTACCTAAGTTATTTTTTTAATGTGGAGTGTTCAGAAAAACATTAGATTCCATCCAGTAGCTACATTGTTAAAAGAAATCAATTTTCATGAAATTTAACCATCCCTTCTTCAAAATGTAGTCACTCTCTACATGATCCAATTGATGAGTTTCTGTGCGGTCTCAGTGAGAGTGTTCTAAAAGTTACCCAACAGTAGTGCTTTATAAATATATAAAAAGATGTATTTGATTGAGAGGGTGGCTGTTTGCACTGGGAGTATAAATAGTCAATAAGTATTAAGAGTTTTGTTTTTTTTTTCCAGTTTCTTGGACAGAACAGTGTCCTCGGGTAGTTGAAAACGCTGTGAAATATTAAGGCCAAAGAATAGCTTTTGAGATTGAATCCTATCATACATCTTATCCATTTCTTACTCTCACAGAGCTGAACACACATACCAGAAGTATTTATTCCTGTTCACCAAGTGGAAATCACAAGGAATGACAGCCCACACTCTAGCAGGTATTCTCAACTGCAAAAATGAGCTCTGAGTCAATAACTACGAAATCACTGAGGTGTGTGCCAGGACCATCAGAGGCAACAGATTGTTAGGCCCAAGGAAAAATGGATATTGAAAGTAAATTCAATGAATTCACTCAGAGATTTAAATTAGGGTGCCACATCTACAAGGTAAAGAATTGGCAGTTAAGAGAAGAATTTATTGGAGATCTCGGAAATGAAAAATATAACTACTGAATTAAAAAAAATCAATAGGTGGGTTAAGTAGTAGAAGGCATATAGCTGAACAAAAATTAATGATGTTGAAAATTGGAGGAATTTTCTGAGCACACAGCACCCAGGGATAGAATGGAAAGTAAGTAGGAAAAGAAAAGAGGTTAGAATAGGTACAGAGGTTCTAACCTCTCTCTGGCAGAAGTTTGGAGTAAAGAATAAAGGCAAAGATAACAATGCAGTTATGGAAGATGTAAAAGCTGGTAATTTCTTATGATGAAAGAAAGAGAGGATCCTCGGATTACAAGACCTTATTAAGCACCAGTCAGGCTAAAAAAAAACAAAACAAAACATTGTGATGATTTTTTTTTCAAGACAGAAAATCCTAAAAGTTAGCAGAGTAAAGACATAAAGTACCTACACAGCAATAAGAATCAGACTGACTTCACGATTAATTTCATCAGTATTTTATTAAAAAAACAATGAGCATATTCTAAAAATTATTAAAGGAAAAAACGATTTTGTAAATTCTGTCTCCAAATGTTTATTTATTTATTTATTTTAATTTTATTATGTTATGTTAATCACCATACATTACATCTTCAGGTTTTTTTTATTATGTTATGTTAATCACCATACATTACATCATTAGTTTTTGATGTAGTGTTCCATGATTCATTGTTGGCGTACAACACCCAGTGCTCCATTCAATACGTGCCCTCTTTTTTTTTTTTTTTAATAATTGATCTGCTTTTTTTTTTTTTTTTAAGATTTTATTTATTTGCGAGAGAGAATGAGAGACAGAGAGCACGAGAGGGAGGAGGGTCAGAGGGAGAAGCAGACCCCCTGCAGAGTAGGGAGCCCGATGCGGGACTCGATCCTGGGACTCCAGGATCATGACCTGAGCCAAAGGCAGACGCTTAACCGACTGAGCCACCCAGGCACCCAATACGTGCCCTCTTTAATACCCATCACCAGGCTAACCCTCTAGAAAAATGTACTCCCCTGAAGTTGAAAAGATGAATCCAGAAAGAAGAAAATAGGCTAAACACACACAGACACACACACACACACTGTTAAGCAAATAAATTCATTTTTGTACAAATAAACATTTAAAAGAATACATGTTTTTATACTGATCTAGAAGCAAAATGTAGGGAGTACAAAGCGGGGTGATAGAAGGAAGTAAAATCTTGATGAAGTGCTTGCCTTGATAGGATAATGTTCATATGTTCTTATAAATGTATTACCATGATTAGTTTTGGCTGAGAGTAAAAGAAACTCAAAATAGCAATGGTTTAAGCAAGGGTGATATTTCTTTTTCTCACATGAAAATCTACAGTTAGACAATTCAGAGCTGTTTGATGGATCTGCTCTACCACTTCCTGAGGGAGCTAATTTCCTTCTCTTTTGTCCTCACTCCATATCCAGCATTCTCAATTCACCCCATGGCTTAAGGTGTTGGTTCCAGTTTCAAATATCCAGTATAGTCCATCCAGCAAGAATTAGGGGAGGAAAAATAAAGAGGTGGGGCATAGGGCACTCTTCAGTTGCCTTTTATTGAAACCTACACAAGATGCTTCAGCTTCAGTCTCCTTGGCAAGACTTTAGTCCAATGGCTCAACAACATACACTTGTACTGTGGTCTTTGGGTGGCTGTTTACCCACCTAAAAATCAGAGGGTACAGTACGATGGAAGAGAAGAACATTTATCACAGAACCAACAGCTCTCTTTGCCACAATGCCAAATAAGGTAAAGGAAAGAAAATGGGACAGAGAAAGCTTGATTAATCCAATGGAAGACTGAAAGAAATGGACAGGAAGCAAAGAGAAAGCATGATATATGAAAAACACAGACTATGGGAATTATCCTCATGGACACGTCTGAGTTTTTAATACCACTTGTTTTGCTGTAGCATTTAGCATTGCTTATTTTTCCATTTTTATTTCCTCCCATGAATCTTGGGATTCTATTTCAATTCTCCTCCCCAAACTGTGAGTAACTTGAGATAAGTAATACTATTTTGCCACCATTTCTTTAACGTCGTAGGCACTCAACAAACATTAGTTTAATGATTATTAGAACAGGTAAATATATGAGAGATTGGGCTTAAGAAGGATAGCTCTCACTTATTACTTAGAAATCCACAGAGAAGGGCCATGCCTTTTAAGCCTCTTTAGATTCAATAGTGCCTGTTTCTCAAATGACAAATTAAAAAGATTTTGTAGTCCAGTGGGTAAACAAGTTCTCTGACCTAGATTATAAAGTAGATGCTGATAGGGAAAAAGGCCGGTGCATTCTTTGTCTTCAGCAATATAGATAAATCATTGATTTTTTTCTAATTATACCCAAATTCTGGGAGCTTATGACTTTTCTTATTAGTGCTGATATGATTTCATCTTTCCTGGAGGGGGATATTTAATTTTAGAAGGAAAATGAGGAATAGATTTTTGAATAAATATAATTTCTAATGAATGAAATGAAAATAATAAATGATGAATTTGCTCCATACATTTTTACTGTAAATGTCTATATATTGTGTGTGTGTGTGTGTGTGTTTGTGTGTGTTTGCATTTTCCCATGCACATATAATCTCTGGTGAAAAATTATATCTCAAGCTTTTGTAAAGAAGTAAAGGCTTACCTATTCTTCTTTCTGGCAGGATAGTAATAAGATATTTCTAATAAACAGAGGGTGTGCTCTTCTGCTACACTGTTGAAGGTACTGCAGATACTGGTTCCAATTAGGAAAGATCCTGAGGAAGGGCCTAAAGGAAGCCTTATTCTATCCAGGATGGATAGAAACTGAAAGTACAAAGGACAGGGCAGCCTAGGTATAATTGCATTAATAGAAAGTTCAGAGAATTAGCACACAGGAAATAGAAAGGAAAGGAAAGGCAGAGTTTATGGTGGGGGTTCGGAGTTTGTCATTGTGGCAGTGATTTTAAGAGTGAATATATATGTCAAACTCAATAAATTGTATAATTTAAATGGGTGCTGCTTATTGTTATTTAATTACCTGTCAATAAAGTTTAAAAAAGCAAAATAAATATTTTACTACCCCACCACAAACCTTTCCTTGGACTACCGAATACCATCATAGGAACACTAGACCTCTCACTAATGGTGGTAATAAGTAAGGTGTTAATAATGGGCTGGGGACAGGGGACAGCTGGCTGCAGGAGGGAGCCAGCACTATGCTTTATGGCCATAGAGGGATTTAAACCTACCATTATCCAGGCCAATTTTTCTATTTTGTATGATAAGAATAGAAAATACTCCACTTAAGCATGTACTTGTCACCTCAATGAGGCTTATTTCTCTTAAAAAAATAAAAAATAAATAATAAAAAAAGGCAAGCAGTTGTTCTCTTATGTCTATTTTTCTTTCTCTCCTCCTCTTCCTTTCCAATCATCCCTTCTTGTACTTGTTACTATTCACTTCCATTTTATACAAATCTACTTTTTAACTTACATACACAAATAGATTTAGAGATAATTATGGTTGTAATTATGATTATGATGTGTGTGTAATGTACTTACATTTCCTCGCTGTGCCAGATGAGAAGAGTTAGAACAAATGGCTATACTGAACACCCAGACCTGAATTTCTACTTACCATTCGCCACTGAAATGAACCATTACTTCTTGCAGAAATGTCCAATTCCAGAACTGGGGTAGAAATGAATCTGGAACATCTTAATTGTGCCAGAAACTAAAGAAATGTTTAAAGAACAGTGGAGACATGTCAAAGTTCATTTGAAAGGAAACAGCCTTGGCTATGTCTGGAATAATTTAAGCATAAAAATAAATAATGATGGCAATGGATTTCATTCCATTGGGTAAAATAGGAATCAAGATTTCATACTGAAATAAGTATTGGTTGGCTAGGGCTGCCATAACAAAGTGTTACAGACTGGGTGGTTTAAATAACAGAAATTTCCTTTCTCATAATTCTAGAAGCTAGAAGTTCAAGATCAGGGTATTAGAAGGGTTGGTTTCTTTTGAGGCCTCTCTCTTTGATTTGTAGATGGCAGTCTTCTCCCTGGGTCTTCACATGGTCTTTCAGGTGTGCAATGTCTGTATACTAATGTGCACTGGTAACATTGGATTAGGACCCACCTTTATGAACTCATTTTAACTTAATTACCTCTTTAAATAGCCTATCCACAAATAAAATCACCTTCTAAGATGTTGAAGCTTAAGATTTCAACATAAAATTTTAGAATAACATAATTCAGCCCATAACAAATTTAAAGGAAGATTCTTTAGCAAAATACTAATTAAAAGAAATATGTACAATGATTGAAATAGAAAATCTACGCTTGGCAAGTATCAGAGTGATTATTGGTTTAGATGGTATAGTTGTCAATAGAGGCCAGAGTCGGTGGGTGGTTTGATGAGGAACCGAAAAACAGGATATTGTCTTAATATTAGAATATTCCTCACAATAACAATATTCAATTTCAAAAGGAGAAATGGTGACATTCTAGTGAAAAGACTTGAAGAACACCAATATGTCCGGGTGCTCAAGGTTAATACCACTTCCGACGAGATAGGTCAGGGTCCCACAGATGTGATGCATCAAGAAGAACAGCACAGGGGCCCCTGGGTGGCTCAGTCGTTAAGCATCTGCCTTCGGCTCAGGTCATGATCCCAGGGTCCTGGGATTGAGCCCCGCGTCGGGCTCCGTGCTCAGACAGAAGCCTGCTTCTCCCTCTCCCACTCCCCCTGCTTGTGTTCTCTCTCTCTCTCTCTCTGTGTCAAATAAATAAATAAATAAATCCTAAAAAAGGAAAGAAGAACAGCATAATTTTGGTGATATTCTCAAAAAAGAAGCATGGCTTTATCAGATTTCTTGTCTTGAGGAAACATTGGATGGACCCAGGTTGAAAGAATTGATATAGAGAACAGGCCTGTATTCTTTTTAAAATAATAGGGGACATGAAAATGGAGGAAAACTGAGCAGCAATTCTATTTTTAAAATTTATTTATTATTATTTTTTTCAATGTAGTGTTCCATGATTCATTGTTTGTGTATAACACCCAGTGCTCCATGCAGTACGTGCCCTCCTTAATACTCATCACCGGGCTCACCCATCCCCCCACCTCCCTCCCCTCTAGAACCCTCAGTTTGTTTCTCAGATTCCATAGTGGAAAATGAGGATAGGACAATTAACTGTAACCTGTGCTTTTGGATGGGACACTGAACCATAAAGGAAAAATATCTTGCTGGGACCAGTGGAAAGATATAAATGGAGTCTGTGGATTGGATTGTAGTTTGTTTCAACACTGATTTCCCCAATTGGAAGATTGTATGGGGATGAGTAAGAGAGTGTCTTTGCTTTGGGGAAAAACACTAAAGTATTAATAGTTTGCTCTAAAATGATTAAGAAAAAGACCAACTGATGATATTGTATATGTGTGTATTTGTTTGTGTATGAAAGAAATGTCATTAAGGGCGCCTGGGTGGCTCAGTCATTAAGCGTCTGCCTTCGGCTCAGGTCATGGTCCCAGGGTCCTGGGATCGAGCCCCGCATCGGGCTCCCTGCTCCGCGGGAAGCCTGCTTCTCCCCCTCCCCCTGCTTGTGTTCCCTCTCTCGCTGTGTCTCTCTCTGTCAAATAAATAAATAAAATCTTTAAAAAAAAAAAAGAAATGTCATTAAATGCTTAAAATTGGGAAATATCAGTGAAAAAAGATATGAGAAAATCTTTGTATTATATTTACAAATGTTTGTATATATACTTTAAAAGCTTTAAAATAAAACTTCTAGTAGGTGTATCATTCTTACTGATATTTGCCACATATTCATCAATTAATCAAAGGGAATTTTGTTTTAATATATTTTTCTTAGACTAATTCAGTAACTTCAAGATTCTGTCCAACTTCTGCTTAATTAGACTAATTGGACAAAAGTTAAACACATTTCATAAATTATTCATTGAAATTTAGTATTAATTATATAATCATCCAAGCCAGTGCATTGTTATCAGTAGATCTTGCCTTAGAACTGAAATAAAAAAACATCATAGTTTTAAATAGATATAACAAATTCATTGGAAAAAGTACCAGACCTCCTGATTGTTGTTTTTAATGGAATCGTGTCTGCTCTTGGCAATGGATATGAGTCGTTTAGTTCCAGCTTCTAAACTAATAATGCTGTATGCAGCTCATTAATCCATATCTACCAAGCTTTCACTCTGACAAATTAAGACATATTTTGGCCACCTTGATTATGAAACATTTTTAAAAGTATATCAAATAATGGTCCTTGCTCCTTGGAAGAAATTTCTTAGTATTATTATCATACTGGCCAGCACTGCAAACCCCTAATATTTTATCTTCCTCTTTATGTGCATTTAAAAGGATGCCTTTGACAGGCATTAAAATAAAAAAATGCAGATCTACCTAATATTCAAATCAAGGCTTTAAACTAGTCTCATATTCTAAAGAATTAGGTTAATATTTATGAAAGTAAAGTGATGATTATCCAATTTGTACTTTCAGTATTTTTTTTTAAAGATTTTATTTATTTATTTGACAGAGAGAGACACAGCGAGAGAGGGAACACAAGCAGGGAGAGTGGGAGAGGGAGAAGCAGGCTTCCCACAGAGCAGGGAGCCTGATGCGGGGCTTGATTCCAGGACCCTAGGATCATGACCTGAGCCAAAGGCAGATGCTTAACGCCTGAGCCACCCAGGCAGCCCTGTATTTTCAGTATTTGTTGATGGTGCCATGGTATTAATAGAATGGAAAAACTTTCAGAAATTAAAAAGACTGTTAGAATCTATAAAAATGAGACCAAAAATCAGTGATAACTATTTCTTTTATTTCCTTTGCATCAAGATTGTCTTTATCCTCTCATATTCTCTAAGATGAGGGCAATCAAACTACTGATTGCGAGAAATTTTTATTTGAGATGCCTGTTTATCAATGGTTCCTTATAAAATTATCATTGTTATACTCATAATATCACAATCTGAATAGAAAATATACTACCAAAAATAAATGTTCCATTTATTTCTTATACATTTGACATTCACGAGGAGGCAGGCTATGTGCTGCTATTGTCATTTTTCATGGATTATCTCATTGAGCAGTCACTCTGACAGGATGTAATATTCATTAATATTACCCTAATTTTAACGATGAGGAAACAGAGGATCAGAGAGATCGTGCAATATTCCTAACGTCACACAGCTAGAAGTGAGAGGGAAACCAGGATAAAATCACTTCACATATCTTAACAATATGTAATTTTAACCATTTTGATTGATTTTATTACTGCAGAAAGTTTAGGAACCTATATTCGTTAATGGTTAAACACCTTATTATTGATTAATTTAATTAGTTTGATTTAAAATTCATGCAAATATTCCCCAGAGTAGAACTAGAGAAATCATATTGGTAATCTCTGTAATGTCAAGGAATAATCTTGACATTTTTTCATTTTTGGAAATGAAAATACTATTAATATTAATCATGTCCTAAAAATCAAAGTTAAATACTATTAGGCCATTTATTTCTTGTTCAGTTTGGAAATGAATAAGGAAATGAATATGCATTTTTAACATATGCAGAGTATCCTAAAATACGACACCTATGTATTTTCTGTGAGAATTTATTGACTCTTCCCCAAACCATAGTTGTTTAATCCATGTTTACTTAAGCATTAATTATTTTAATTTTCTGAAATGTAACATATATATAGGAAGGAACACAGATCATGAGCACAGATCATGAGTGAGAACTAGAGGCCTCTCCAGCAATTCTCTGAATTGCTCTCATTGTCTCCAGAGGTAATCTCACACTTGGACTTGTAATAACTTACATTAGTTCTGCCTGTTTGGGGAATATAAGTAAATGCAATGATACATTGTCTATTCTACTGAGTCTGGCTTATTTTAGAATAATGTTTATGAGATTTATCAATTTTAAAGGTCAATCAATGCAATTCACGACGTTAACAATATAAAGGGGCAATAAACAAATGGTGATAAAATAATAGATTCAGAAAAAGCACTTGACAACATTCAAAAAGTAGTTCATGATAAACATTTAACAAACTGGGAATAGAAGGAAAGAATTCTTAGTTAAAATGCACACAGATGTCATCATTTTGCAATGAATCTTCATTTTCAAAACCAAAATTACATAGTGTTGTTAAATAACAGGTGGCTAAGTTTAATCAGTATCATTATTGTTATGTTATATTGCTATATTTTAGGTGGTGAAGTTGATATATTTTATTACCATTTTAATACCATTTATTTAAGAGATAATTCATAGTTTCTTAATATTAGTTGCAGACTATTAGTTTCCTAGGGTTGTCATAACAAATTACCACAAATTGGGTGGTTTATAATGGAAACTTATTATCTTAGAGTTCTGGAGGCTGGGAACATAAAATCAAGGTGTTGGCAGAATCATACTCATTCCTTAGGCTCTGGGAAAGAATCCTTCCTTGTTTCTTCCCAGTTTTTGGTGGTTTCTGGTAATTGCTGGCATCCCTTGGCTTGTAAGCACAACATTCCAGTTTCTGATTTTGCTGTCACATAACTTTCTACCTTTGAACCTCTCTGTGTCTTCACATGGTCTTCTTATAAGGAGACTAGTCATTTCATCCTAATCTGATATAAACTCATATTAACTAATTATATCTGCAAATATTTTATTTCCAAATAAAATATTTTACTTTATTCATACTTTACATTCCAGGTGAATGTGAGTTTTTGGAGGACACTGTTCAACTCAGCAAAAAGACTTTCTAAGAGATTCAGAACTATCATTTTCTATTGGCTTTAAATATCTTCAAAAATATAGACAGTATTTTTTAAATTAAATTAAGGCAATAGTGAATGATTTTATAAAAGAATATTCAACATTAATGTCATGTTACACTCTCAATTACTCATTTTTAAATATGAATGGCTATCAAAAGTTTATGATATGCCAATATTTATAAAGAGATAATTATTTCTATAATTGTACTACAATAATTTCTTTGTTATATTATATATTAGTGAAATGTTTTCAAATTCTAATGTATTCCTATGGTATGGAGAGGAGTTGAATTTGCCACCTTAAAATATGCCTCTTTGGCTTAAGGATTATTTTAGGCTAATTATTTTTAAGGAATGCAGATATAGAAAAAGCTCTGAAAACTGAGAAGTTACCCTTTTGTAAAAGACATGTACATTTATAAGGGAAATCCCCATTTATAAGGGTGTCTCCCTCTCTCTGCCAGGAAGAAAAAGATGACTGTCTGGTTCTAGAAACTCTTGTCAGTAGAGAAGACAATGACCTAAATATGCATAAAAATCTTGTTTCTTGTGCTTTTCCTAGTAGCTGCAATAGCTCTCCCCTGCAAATCTTTCCTTGTTAGCTGAAGCTGGTATTTGGAGGTGATGGTGTGAGCCATTTTGGAGAGTTACTCGTTTTTTCTGGGTATCTGCGATGTGTACGCGAGGACACAGGTTGTTAAATTTCTGTTTGCTTTTCTTCTGCTACTCTGTCTTTCATTAAGGGGAGTCTCAGCCAAGAGCATTGAAGGATAAAGGGAAAATTGGTTTTCTTCTCCTATAGGTTCTTGATCCTAATGTCCTCCATACAATGATGGATTAATATTATTAGATTCTTATATTCTGTAATTACTCTTGATCTGATTGTCTTGGGCCAAGGTGATAACACACTGTCATATAAAATGGTAATATTTATATATACACATACACATATCTTATTTTTCATCAAGGTTTTGCAAACTTCTTTGTATATAAAGATATGCAATATCTGAATCTAAAATTGTCATTAGTCTTTAAATAATAAGGTTAATTCTCATACTGTGATTCATTATTTCAGCAACTTATTTCATTTTCCCAATTCTCAGACATGGCTATTTTGAAATAAATCTTATGTATATTTTTGGTTTTTAAAAATAATTGCATGCTCTGTATTATATCTAGAAAATATTACGTTATAACATTTATGTTATTAAGTTATTTATCAAAGCAGAATAAATTTAGGAAACAAGAGAAAATAAAAATGTGCCCTTTCAAACAAAATGACATCTTTATATAATCTAGAATAGAATTAATTATGTAATTCGTAGCCCATGTTCTATCAAACAGATGCCATCAAAGTTCGCAACTAATCACTGGAAAGACAGAAAAACAATTTAGATGTTTATTTTCCTTTTTTTAATTGATATTTAAAAAATTATAGTGTATAAAGAAACAGCAGGATTATTTTTCATTAAATATCAAATGAGTGGGGATTATTTACACAAATTGGTGAATAAAGAAAGAAAAAAAGCTGATTACTGAATACATTATTTTGCCAGAAACTGTTTTGACATAATGGAGACACAGTCATTTACGCCACACTAATTATAAAAATTTTGACAATTAACATAACACATAACAGTAATTGGAAACATTTTGCGATTCATTATTGAATGACACAAATTTGATTTATCAATATATCGTTGAATTATGCACGTATTCACACCCTTCTCTCATCAAAAACTGTTTTTCTAATTTTATTGTCTTGTTTATTAAATTGACTTACAGGGAATATTTAGTAACTCTGAATGACACACTATATATTTTATTTTTATAATGAACAACTTTATTAAACATGTAAATAGTTGGAAATGTTAGTTGGAAAGATATTCTAAAGAATATTTTTATGATGGTTATTTAATTATTATTCCTAAGACCCTACTTTCTTAGCAGGACCTGCTCTTAAATTTCTTATTTCCTTAAAACTAAGAAGATACTGGTTAGATATATAATATGAAGGTGCTCTTTGGTATTGTTTCTATGCTTCAAAAACTATTCTGCTATCTACCTCTGCTGAATAAGTATTCTATTGTTTTTAAGCTGAAGAGTTGCCAATGAAACTATTATAACATCTGGGAAGAAAGTATTAATATTTCAAATAGGTATTTCTTAAAGTCGTAACTATAGACTGTAGTTTCACTTGTCCAATGGAGTAACACATAGATGAAGTTTATAGATATATTTTAATCCTATGCCAAATTAAGTAGGAAGCAATCTTAAGATTTGCTTAAATTGTTATGTTTCAGGAGACAGCTTTCATATAGAAAGAAAACTATGCCATACATAGCATAAAGACTTAATATGGGGGAGCTTCCATTCTGGTATGGGAGAATAGACATACTTTTCACACCTTCCTACAAGTAAGAACCCTGCACATTATGTATAAATTAAACATAAGATTCTGGAAAGTATTCTTTGTAAAAATATTCTCTTAAATATTTGCCTCAGAAAGCAGTGATTTTTTAAACTTTTGTGCAGTTTATTTATTGATGCTTTTAAAAGAATTAAGGCTTTCTAAATCTTAAGATTATTTATGAAGTGATTAGGAAAATGTTGGCAATCTTAAAATTAAATAATATTCAAACCATCCCCCCACACTCTAATTTTTAAATAAATTTTAGTTACAGGTGAAATGGCAGTTTGAAATCATGCACTGAACAATTTTCTCATCACTGATGTGTTGACAGTAGTAAATTCAGGTGAAGGGTCAGCCATACATTTATTTCTCAGATATTTATAGCACACCGTGCGTGTGCTTTTAATATGCCAGTTGCTATGCTGAGTTCTGGCACAGTGGTGAAGATGCTGATTTCTAGCACAGCGGTGAAATAAGATCAAATGCAAAGACGAGAGCCCAAGTGTTTTGAAATCATATATACAAGCTATCAGATAGAAGTATAATGGTTGATATAAAATACAGTGAAACTGGTCCTGTATAAGAAATGCCTCCTTTTACAACTCCACTCCCCATTCATGCTAGCATCCTGTTTTCAGGATACCTTAGGAAACTGAGATTTAATGTTTTGAGGAAGAGAGTGCCACAGACTACCATTTCCAGACTTAATCACAGAGGGAATACTTTCCTTCCAAGATCTTAAAAACTTATTTATTCTTGCTCCTCGGATAATCCGTTTTCTCAAGGAACTTTGAAGAATATACTGCTTTGGAAGATGATTATAGAACGTTCTACATATTTTAAATATTAAGCTGATAGTATAGCTAATAATAGCCGTCAAGCTTTTATCATGAATTTTAAATTGTCTATTAGAAAAGAAATGCCCACTCAGCATTGGTAGGACATCACAACTTTGTTGACACATATTTCAAGGTAACACAGAAGAGTCCACTCATGTTCTCTTTGTGGCCAGTTAAGAAAAATGGCATAGTGGATAGAATGATAGGGAAAGAGAATACAAATGAGAAGTCATGAAATCCTCTATGCTAACACAAACAATACCTCCTATTAAATTGTTTTTTCTGTATCTATTTCTTAGAAATTGTAAACCAGTCTTGGATGCAATGGTGATAAAGCTGTCAGAGACCCTCCTATTTAGAAAACTTAGTCAAGGTAATTTCATTCTAGTACATTTTAAGTTCACCTACACAGCATTTAGTTAGTCTTCATTATGGAGCAATGTAAATTATTCCTTTTTTGACATAATACAAATTATCAGTTTTTTTAATTTGTAGAAAATACAGAAGTAAAATCAGTAAATATAGCAACTGGTTTAATAGGAGACCATGTAGAACTAAAGAAAACATTAATTAATTGTTCTATTCCCATGGTAACATTTTCTCATTCTATTATATTATCTACTAATATTAAAAATAGAAAAGGATATAAAAAATGCCTCTTGCCACAAACAATAAAAGTTAATGTATTAGATGATTATTTATTTTAGTTTTTTTTGTTGTTGTTTTTTAGTAATCTCTGCACCCAACGTGGGGCTGAAACTCACAACCCTGAGATCAAGAATGATATGCTTTTCTGACTGAACCAGTTAGGCATCCCTGTATTAGATGATTATTAACACTGCAATATACTCTATTGCTCTTTCCAAGTCCATTTCCTTACTTCCCAACCCCAAAACTGAGGTTGATCATATTTTATGATAGTTAATATTTTTATATTTTTTACTAAATATGTATATAACTAGATATATTTGTTTTTTTGTCTTAAATGGTCTACTATATTAATTGTGGAAGATTGTATTACTGTTCCTAACGATCCATGGTGCATCCTTTCAGTGAATTCTACACCCACTTCTGTCTCCATGTGACTTCAGTGTTGCCCTGCACTTTTCTACCCCCACCCCCAAAGTTAGGCTTGGCTCTTTGACTTGCTATCTCCATGCTGAAACATCATACAACATTGCATGTTTCTTTTCTTGCTCAGTCACAAATCAGGGTAGGGGCCGATCCTTCATCAGCCAGAGTCTCAGGATAGGGGGCATGTCCTGCAGAACTGCAGCTGACCTGCAACTATTGTGTGATGTGCATGAAAAATAAACTTTATTGTTGTAGTGATACTAGCTTGTTATCTCAGCATAATGTGGGGAAGGGGGACTAACACACCCATCCTTTTCACTCAACAGTTGATGTTGCTACACATAGCTTTAGCTCAGGGGCTGGCAAATGGAGGCCCACACACAAATCTGGTCTTTCCAGGGTTTTGTGGAGCACCCCCCCTTTTTTCTTTACATTTCAAAGTATTTGGGGGGAAAATGAAAAGAAAATGATGTCTCATGACATGTGAAAATTATGTGAAGTGTTAAAGTGTTCTTAAATTATATGAAATTTTAGGGTTCATAGTTTTATTGGAATATAGCCACCCTCATGTATTTATGTATTGCCTATGGATGCTTTCATGCTACAGTAAGGGAGTTGAGTAGTTGCAAGAATAAGGCTAGGACGTGTTTTCGTGTCTCTGTGCCTTTCAAACCCAACCTCCAAATCTATGTGTTTTAGCTTTAACTAGACCTTCCTCACCATGCCTACTGGCTACAAACATTTTGTAATTTACCTTCCATGTCCAAACATATTTGAGAGACCCCCAGAGAATGGAGCCCTGAGGAGAGCTGTTCCTGCTTTCTTCTCTTTGTCTCTTCTCCAAGGGTCATCTCTGCCACACCTTGGCCATCTGCTGGCCACAACATGGCCATCTGCTGGCCACACCTTGGCCATCTGCCCTCTGCTTCCTCCCTCATCTAGCCCAACTGTATTACACTAGTGTACTCAAGGATTATTATCACTCTATTTTGTATTTTAATTTAGAAAATGTGGAAATTTGTTCCATTTTATGTAAGTGCCTACTAGCATAGTTGATTTTGTCTCATGGGCTTCAAACCTAAAATATTTATTTATTATCTATTTATCAAGAAAAAAAATTGCCCACTCCAGCTCTAGTTCATTCAATTTTAGCTCCTGTATGTTTTTCTGTTGTATGACTAAGCCTCTAGTTATTTATCTATTTCTCTATTGGATGAAGACTTTTTTATTTTGCTTTCCTTTTTAAAATAATGAAATAATGAATATTCTTTTTTTTTAAGATTTTATTTATTTGTTTGACAGAGATAGAGAGACAGTGAGAGAAGGAACACAAGCAGGGGGAGGGGGAGAGGGAGAAGCAGGCTTCCTGCAGAGCAGAGAGCCCGATGCAGGGCTCGATCCCAGGCCCCTGGGATCATGACCTGAGCCAAAGGCAGATGCTTAATGACTGAGCCACTCAGGTGCACCAATAATGAATATTCTTATTAAATCTCTTGGTACACATGCACACCTTTTACTCTTTATATGTGAATTAAAAAAAGAAAAAATTTATAGAAGTCACTACAGTAGTACTATTTTACGTTATATTTTGCCAGATGAAGTCCAAATTGTCCTTTTGATTATGTGTGTGTGTATATATATACATATATATGTATATATATATTTATGTTTCTATGTACTTATTTGAGAAAAGCAACTCAATACTGAACTGTTCTAGTAGCCCTTAATTATTATTAATAAATTATACAATTATAATGTGACCATGCCACTTAATTCTTCTTATGAATTATTCCATAAAACAATTTTGAAAATATTTTGTTTCCTCTTGTATCTTAGAAATGCACATAGTTATTAAAATTAAACTTTTGTAAAAGTATTACCAAATATTTTGAATTAATATATTGTATTTAAAACATGGTATTTTTAATCTATACCTCTAAATAACTTATTGGTGTAAGAAAACTTATTTTTTTACACTATCTTGATTTGTACTTGCAAATTGAGGAAGAGAAAAACATCTAGGCTCATGATACACATTTTTTTTGATAGCTCTAATTATTTCAGAAACAAAAAAGTGTAGTTAGAAATCACTTCCTAAAGGAAAAAAAAGAAAAAATGTTCAGAGGAAATTAAGGATTTAAAAAACTGGAGAACGTACACACACGTGTGTGCACACACACTCATAGAGACTCATAATCTTTACTGAAGCAATTTTGAAGTCCTGAGATTAATAGTCTTAGTCATTAGAATCCAAAATGTGGGAATAAATACCTGACAAAAGTGTTGGAATAGAATTTTGTAATTTGTTTTTGAATCTGAATGGTAGGTATGACAGCATTTCTAAAAATTAGGGCACGCTAAGAAGCATTTTTCTAAAGAAAGAGTCAGAACTTTTATATAAGTCAAGAGACGTAAACTCACTATCTATAATACTTGATATTCAAAAGAGAAGATAGTTCTATTTTATTGATGTAAATTACATGATATGCAAAGAATCTCAAAACTTTACATTCTGCCACAGAATAATCTGATAGTTCAAAATCTAGGACAGGCCTCAGCAAACTTTTTCAGCAAACAAAGGTCCAGATACCAGATACCTAAATATTTTAGGCTCTGCAGGCCAAGAGACAAAATTGATGATGTTATGTAGATCTCCCATTGCAATTACTCAGCTCTTCCACTGAAGTGTGAAGACACAGAAAATATGTAAATGAATGAGTATGGCTATGTTCTAATGAAATTTTTGTTTATGAGCATGAAAATTTGATTATTCTTTAAAAAAAGAAAATTTGATTATTCTTCTTTTGATTCTTTTTAACCATTTAAAGATGTAAGAATGAACATTCTTTGTTCATGTGTGGTATATACACAAAGAGGGGGGCTGGATAATGCTGAATTTGGCATGGGGACTGTATTTTGCCAACCCCTGATTAAGGACTGAACCAATGAGTCATCCCTGCAATGTGGATAAATTATTGATTTTTTCAAAAATTTGTTGATGATACAGTCTAAGCTTGAGCCTGAGATTGCTGCTTTCTCACACATGTAACCAAGATGCATGGCTCTATGTGTAAGTTTCTCAAATATGGACGTTTACTCCTAACTTTCTGACAACTATTTGCAAACCATCTAGCTTGTCCACCATATGAGAAAAGAATGCACTCATCTCCACCAAGTCAAAATTTCTTCCCAAGGAAACAATTTGTTAGGATTTTCAGAAAGAACACTCATATTTCAAAAGTTATTCAATCTGTTAATCTGACTTCCTAATGGATACTGTAAATAAGGCCACTCTCTTTTATTTTACCTTTGGTATGTGGTAGGTTGAAGGGTGGCTCAGAAAAAGATATGTCCACATACTAATTCCTGAAACCTGTAAATGTAAAATTATTTAGAAAAATAATTTTTGTAAATGAAATAACTTAAGGATCTTGATATGAAGAGATGACCCTGGGTTACACAAGTGGTCCTTATATCCAATGATGACTATTTTTACAAGTCTTCTGAGAGAAGACCATGTGAAGATGGAGACAGAGATTGGAGTGATACAACCACAAGCCAAGGAATAGGAATAGCCACCAGATGCTGGAAGAAGATGGCTTCTTCCCATGAACCTTTGGAGGGAGCAGGGTCTGTCAACACCTTGATTTTGGATTTCTGGTTTCCAGAACTAAGAGAATAAAGTTCTGTAATTTTAAGCCATCAAGTTTGTGGTAATTTATTATGGCAGCCACAGGAATCTAATACAACTTCATTTATTTCATAAATGGTAATAAAGAATATTATGCTCTATAACCCTAAAATACCTAAAATCTTTGATTTTATGTGTATTCATGAAATTAAAGGGAAATTAATGTTATGCTTGTAAACCACTCAATGAAAGACTGTTCATTTCAAAGGAGTAGAGATGAACCATGTAAAAAAAACCAGGGGGGATGGGTTAGCCTGGTGATGGGTATTAAAGAGGGCACATACTGAATGGGGCACTGGGTGTTATATGCAAACAATGAATCATGGATCACTACATCAAAAACTAATGATGTAATATATGGTGATTAACATAACATAATAAAAAATAAATAAACAAAACCACAAATTAAAAAAAATAAAATATTAAGATAAACAGAAAAAAAAACCAACCTCAGCTTTTGACATCAGCAACTCTTCTGAAATTAAGAGGAAACAAGCAAATTTCTAAAATAGCAGACTTTGAAGGTTTATCAACTTCTTAAAATTGACAGAATAAGTTATATCTTCCATATTTAAATATAGACTTTTTGAGAGAAGATTCTGTGATGTATTCATTTGCTAATATCCACAAAGTCAAAGGTAGTGTCTTCAAATACTAGAAGGTCCTGTTGTGCTTGGACTCAATGGATGAATCTTGGGAGCCACCATAGATGACATTTTTATTACTATTGGCTTTCGCTTATGGGATGACTACCTTGACTGAGACCTTTCCAAACCTTTTTTTTTTTTGGATCAAAAGTGAAACCTTGAGTTTTTAAAATACACAGAAATGAACTTGGAACCTTAAAAAATACTTACAAATGGAGATATGCTGCTAATTATCCCAGGCCATATGAGCTTTCTTTGATAGTTTCTATTTCAAACACCAAAATACTTTCAAAATTCTCTCAAATATTTGCTCTATTTTAGAAACTGTTAATAATTTGAGCTAAAATATTAGGGACTTTCAATGAATCAAGAAGTTAGCCTCAGATATAATTTTTATTTTAATAACTCTCTTGTCTGTTATACACTAAGAGAAATAACTGCCTCTTATTTTTACTACTATTGTTGTTATTGATGAATTAATTACGAAAGAGTTAAAAATCAGTGGCCAGAGATTTTTAAGGTTATTATTTTTCAGAGGAAAAGAAACCTGGCACTGACAATTGAAAACCCTAATTTGGCCCATGCAACCATTGTGAAAACAGTGAAATTTTTCCTTAGTGCCAAATATAGAATATTATTCATGTGAATTTTACAGTTAGATGGGATTGATTAATATTATTTTGCATGGTCTTAATATTACAATGGCCATATTTTTCAAATTTTGTTTTAAATTATAAAAAAGGCATTTGCCAATGTAATCCATTTTTCCAGGGAAAAGAAAGAAATTTGCTTGAGGAAACATTTCTGCCTTGAAAATTAAGATATACTTAATTCATTCATCAGCCAATTTCCAGATAAGAAAAGAAATCTGAATAATGGGTCTAAAATGTTACCAGGAATGAACTTGCTTATGTTCTTCTTTCCCTCCTTCCCTTTCTCTCTCCAACCCATTTCTGACATTTAGAAAAAGAAAACAAAAATCTTTTCTCTAAACAACAAACTGATAAATGGAGTACTAAATGGAAAAAATGTAATCAAATGAAGTTGTTCTTTAATAAAACAATCTGCTATTTTAATACACTGTGGCTATTCAGAAGAGAATTTTCAAATTTTCTAAAAATGTTAGCAAGATACCCTCGTTCTGGAAGAGAGAAATAATAACTTGCATGATAGGGATAAACACAAGATTGCTAATAGATTCAGTTGGACAAGACTATTTCCTTAAGATTTGAGAATTAGACTGGCTTCCCTCTTTCCATTAGCTGAAATGCAATTCTCAAAATAAATAATAGCTATATATTGCTCTGCTGATATAACCCTATGATCATTAAGTTTTTGTTGATTCCTGTTGAATATTTACCTTATTTGAGAGTGCATCTATACACAAACCTCAGAGATATTGTGGGTTTGGTTCCAGACCACTACAATAAAACATATATTGTAATAAAGTAAGGCAAATACACTTTTTTTGGTTTCCCAGTGCATATGAAAGTTATGTCTTCACTATGGTATAGTCTATTAAGTGTGCAATAGCATTATGTCTAAAAAATGTGCCTCCCATAGTTTAAAAATATTTGATTGCTAAAAAACGCTGTCATCTCAGCTTTCAGTGAGTTGTCATCTTTTTGCTGGTGGAGGGTCTTGTCTCAAAGTTGATGGCTGTTGACTGATCAGAATGGTGGTTGCTGAAGGCTGGGGTGGCTGGGGCAATTTCTTAAAATAAGACAACAATGAAGTTTGCAGCATTGATTGACTCATCCTGGCACAAATGATTTCTCTGGAGCATGCAAGGCTGTTTGACAGCATTTTATGCCCCAGTAGAACTTCTTTAAAAATTGGAGTCAGTCTTCTCAAACCCTGCCACTGTTTTACCAATGAAGGTTATGTATTATTCTCAATCATTGTCATTCGAACAGTCTTCACAACATCTTCTTCCAAACTCCTGTTAATATTGATATTTTGACCTCTTCCCATGAATCACGAATGTTCTTAATGATTTCTAGAATTCTTCCAGAAGGTTTTCAAATTTCTTTGCCCAGGTCCACCAGGGAAATCACTATCTATGGAAGCTATAGTCTTATAAAGTGTATTTCTTAAATGGTAAGACTTAAAAGTTAAAATTACTTCTTGATCCATGGGTGCACAGTGGATATTGCATTAGCAGGAATGAAAATAACACTAATCTTATTATTGGAGATTGGATCTCCAATAATCTCATAATCTCCAATTGGAGCTTTTGGGTTACCAAGCATACTGCCAATGAGCAATTATATTTTAAAAGGAATTTTTTTTTTTTTTCTGAGAAGTAAGTATCAAAGTGGGCTTAAAATATTAAGTAAACCATGTTGTAAACACACATGATGCCATTTAGGCTTTGTTTTATTTATAAAGCACAGACAGAGGAGGTTTAACATAATTCATAAGTTCCTTAGGATTTCTGGAATAATAAATGAGTGTTGGCTTCAACTTAAAGTAACCAGCTGCATTAACCCCTAACAAAACAGTCAGCCTGTCCTTTGAAACTGTGAAGTCAGGCATTGACTTCTCCTCTCTAGCTATAAAAGTCCTAGACGGCAGCTTCTTTTAATAGGAGGCTTTTTGGTATACATTGAAAATCTGTTGTTTAGTGTAGCCATCTTCATTAATGATCTTAGCTACATTTTCTGGATAACTTGCTGCAACTTCTACATCAGCACTTTCTGCTTCGTCTTGCACTTTTATGTTATTGAGATTGCTTCTTTCCTAAATCTCATGAACCAACCTCTGTTAGCTTCAACTTTTCTTCTGTAGCTTCCTCACCTCTCTCAACCTTCATAGAATTGAACATAGTTAGGGCCTTGCTCTGGATTAGACTTTGGCTTAAGAGAATGTTATGGCTGTTTTGATCTTCTACCCACACCACTGAAGCTTTCTCCCTATCTGCAATAAGGCTGTTTCACTTTCTTATCATTCATGTGTTCACTGGAGTAGCACTTTTAACTTCCTTCAAGAAGTTTTTTTTGCATTCACAACTTGGCTAACCAGTGGAAGAGGCCTACCTTTTGGCCTTTCTCAATTTCTGACGTGCCTTCCTCAACTAGGCTTAGTCATCTGTAGCTTTTGATTTGTAGTGAGAGATGTGCGACCTTCCTTTCACTTGAACACTTTGAGGCCATTGTAGGGTTATTAACTGGCTTAATTTCAATATTGTTGTGTCTCAGGGAACAGGGAGGCCCAAGGAGAGGGAAAAAGATGGGGGAATGGCTAGTCGGTGGGATCCATCGGAACATACACAACATTTTACAATTAAGTTTGCAATCTTATGTGGGGGCAGTTTGTGGTGTATTTTGTGGTGTATTTTGGAATACTTATAGTAGTAACATCAAAAATCAGTGATCCCAGATCAACATAACAAATATTATAATAATGAAAATGTTTGAAATATTGTGAGAATTACCAAAATGTGATACAGAGACATGAAGTGAGCAAATGCTGTTAGAAAAATGGTGCCAATAGACTTGCTCAATGCAGCATTGAGATACACACACACACACACCACCACAATATCTGTGAAGCGATAAAGCAAAATGCAATAAAACTATTTAGACCCATACTAGATGCATCTGACCTGAATGCAGAACCATTTTTACTTCCGAGTTCAAATATTGTACAATTCCCTCTACCACAAAACCAGAATATCATTACATAGTGCTGCTTGGGACATGCAAGCATGGGATGTCTAATCACAAGCTCATATGGACATTTGAACCCAAGTTCTACAATTGGGAATTGATTTACCAGCAACTGGGATATGTAGACTGTATGTTATATGCACAGCCTTGAAGACAAACGGTGTAAATGGGATACTGAATAAACATCTAGATTGTAGTAACTTGATCATTGCTGTGGAAGGAATGTGATAGCTGATGAAAAAGCAAAAGAATCTGAAACACATAATCCCAAAAGGGCCAACATTGAGATGTTGGAGTTTTTTGGTAGGCAGCTTATTTGCCTAGGTAGTAGTCAGAAAAATGTCAACCATTAATTAGCTTCATGATTTGGGGATAATCCTATCATTTCTAGATCTTTTATGGATTGCTTGAAGTTTGAGATAAATGGTTTATAGATTCCTTCCAAATTTAGCATTCTATGATTTCATTGGAAGAATGTCATATCTCTTAATAGTTTCAGAAACTGACATCTGTAATCAATCCAAATTTAACTTATGTTTGAAAAACTTGTTCTTCTCAACTTTGTTCAAATTAATACCACATTAATTTAGGGGAACAGGATGACAGACTGGAGGACAGAGACAGAATACCAGTGATACTTACGTAATGGTGCCAATAATAACAAGAAAGTGCAGATCTACAAACCTATATGAAAAAGAGCAGTAAAACATTCCTTTCTAAATCTTTTCTCAAAAACTGGCAAGATACCATTGCTTTTAGTGAAAAGACAAATAATCATCTGCTGGGGAAGGTCAGGCACATCATTGCTAACAGTTGTATTTGAATTAGGCCACTTCCTTAGAATTAGGAGCACTAATAATTTTTAAACCTTTTCCATATGCCAGGGAAATGAGAGTAACAATGGAAAGAAAAATAATTTCTTTCCATTTATGGATTTCTCAACTCCAGGTTGAGTTATACAAATTTCCATTTTGGAGGTCAAATAATATCAAATACAAGCAGTTCCACATGGTTCATAGATGTGCATTTATTACACATACACGTGAATACACATGTACACACATAGAATTTAACCATTGAGATATTAGTATTTTCTTTTCTTGGGTCAAATGTTTCTTAATGCAATTTCCCAAAAGTATCATTACCAATATCATCCTTCTGATATTTCAAAAAGATGCTACCTGTTACAAAATCATAACATATGGGTATAAGGATTTAATTGTTGATTTAAAAAATCTTAGATCTCACTCTTCTACTTTCTTTTTGTATCCCATTGAGGATTAACTACTCTCTAGTGAGGTATGGTCCTTTGGAATCTTTGGGTACATTTTATAATTTCTACAGAACCAGAAAACTGCCAATCAAACCATCTGCCACTTATTCACGGATCAATACACTTGTATAGTACAACTTGTGTTCTAAAGTTGCTAGCAAACAAGGATGGGGTGATGAGTCTAGTATTGATTGACTCATGTCACAAGCTGTCGTGGAAGAAAAGAGTGCTAAAATTATACATATATGATAAAAATAGAAGGGTCTGGGAGAAAAAAAAAATCCATGAACTTTATCTTTTTTTCTAAGTTATTTCCCAATAACTTAGAAAAACCATCAGTGCCCTGGCTACAAATACCAACTTTACTGAAGCAAACGCAGGTTGGAGATGTATTTGTATGGCTAAGTATTTTACTAACACTTTGTAATGGCAAGTGGGGGATGATACACAATATGTAAGAAAAGAAATAAATGGGGAATATAGAACAAGTTATAATACTATTTTTTATTAAATCAGTTTAACTAATGATTAGAAATGACAGTCTGGTATAAAAAATGTTTCATACCTATTTCCATCAAGCCACAGGGATTATGAAAAAATTGATTTCGTTAAGCTGAGGAAATATTGAAGTTTTCTTGGTAGTTGGCCATTGTGCTTCCAGTTTGAAAACGCTCTTGATATAATCAGGCCTCAAGGAGATGCTGCAGGCAGGACTTGATAGATCTCTCATCCATCTTGATTATCTTGCATAGCTCCAAAAACCCTAAAGTTTTATTTAGTTGGAAATGCTTCACACTCTTCCCTCCCACCTCCAAACTTCTGGATAAGTCACAGTGTGGTGTGTCTAGTTCCCCAGGGTTCCACATTACTGACCCCCCCCCCATCCTGAGTGGCCCCATGCAAAGATATAATACCGTGAAAATATAAAAAGATTATGCCACATCTTATGATTAAAAGCAGAAAAAAATTGGCTCTGACTAATGTTTTGTGCTCATTAGTAAGTCTTGCTTTTCCATGAGGAGATTGTTAATTTTGTTTTTTCCTCGTAGAAAATGATTCACTTTTACCAGTACAACTCTTGACTCTCAACTGAAGATAAAATTTCCCTATAGTTCAATCAAGGCAGTGGATCTTACAGTCCCTGGAAGACAGACTTTCTAGATTTGATCTTTGCAGCAGTAATATGCAGAGTAAAAATATCATATTTCTAGCACACAAATGGTGATTTCACTAATTATTTAAATCCAACCTCCAGTTGCCATATACCAGTATGCTCTGGAGATTCTCCTCCAACTTAATATTTGCAAACTATGCTCTCTTATGCCAGATAAAATTTGAAATGTCTCCATCAATTTGAATTCAAATAAAGGATATCACTTTCTTTCTCTTTTAAATATATTTTTATCACATTAGCATTTAAACATGGATTTAGTTTCTTAGCAAGATGGGATGTGTGATAAAATGGAGGGGGAGAAAAGCAAAGTTCTGGGAAGGATCTTTAGTTCCCTGAAGGAAGCAATTTCAAGCTCATAGTTGGAAGCAAAAGAAAGAAGTACAAATGTACTATTAATACTCCTGAACTACTGAAATATGCAAACTGAAATATTAAGAACATTGTATAATATGTATATATAAATATTTTGTAGCCATACACTAGAAAACTATTTAGAACCAATATTCTAATAAAAATAAAATGGTCACTTTTACCTATTTTTTACGTCATCAGGCTTTTTTCTTTAACTCTTATTTGACAACATCAAAAAGATTTTATCTCACTACACACTGACTTTAACAAATTTCATGCCAACGTAGCTTAGTAAAACTTGTACTTATTGCATGCAAAGGTTAATGCTGTTGCTTTCTCTTGAATTTAAGCATATGGTTATAGATACAAGGTTTCAAATAAATACTCCAGGCAACTTGTCACAATATGGAGAACACAGTATTTTTTAAAAAATATATGTATATATATATATATATATTTTTTTTTTTCCTCAGTGAATGTGTGTGTTTAAGATGAGAGCAAAGATAAGGTCTGTGAGAGGAACTCAACATCAGTATATACAACTGGGTTCAATTTACTACTTAATATCATTAGAATTGTTTCATCGTTATCCATTCACTGTTTCAAATAAGCCCCTCAATCCACACATTAGCACACACATACTGATGGCCTGGCATTTATGCTCCTACAGGTTTGCTTAATCCTCTATTTTTTTGACAGCCAATATACCCCCTTTCAATAATGTCACAGCTAATATGAAGAGATGCAATAGTACATTCATATATGTCCCTTGCTGCACCGCATGCTCTTTGTTCCCTAGCCAGCACCCACCTGCTCCGTTTCTCCTCTTTCCCCCATTCTGATGACTGCTGTCTTCCGCCCTCTAACAATTTGAGTCCTGGACAACCCTCTTGTTCTTGCATGTTCTTGCGTAGGTCAGCATTTCCTTGATATTTTGCCAAATAGAGGGCAAAAGTTTTAAAATATCAACTTCTGGATCTGTTGGAAATCCTATTACTCCCTGAGGGGGAAGCTTCTCTGTTGGTCAAGAGAATGACGTCTGAGTGCTGAGGTCATGAGAGAATTCAAGTCTCCATTAATATTGAGTCCCAGTGGCTACACCACTCCCCCTGCTGTTAGATTTTTCAATACCTCCATCAATTATGTAATGCAGTATTAGTTTATATGGTGGTCCAAACTGGTCTGAATTAGATTTCAGTGACTTACAAATAAACAAACACGCTCTTTACAGCCAGGTGCTAAATAAACTGTGTGTTGATGGGGAACAAGTATTCTTACTATACCAAAGAATGAGAAGATTTTTGTTTGGGGGACTTAAGAATAATGACAAAACAAAATTAGTTAGAAAAATTGAGGCATTATAAGAAATTACTTAAAAAAATTTTAGCTATAAAATAAAAAAAGCAGGGGCGCCTGGGTAGCTCAGTCTTTAAGCGTCTGCCTTTGGCTCAGGTCATGATCTCAGGGTCCTGGGATGGAGCCCTGCATCAGGCTCCCTGCTCTGCAGGAAGCCTGCTTCTCCCTCTTCCATTCCCCCTACTTGTGTTCCCTCTCTCGCTGTGTCTCTCTCTGTCAAATAAATAAGTAAAATCTTTAAAAAATAAATTTAAAAAGCAACAAAAATATTCAAGTACAGACACAAAACATCTCAGGTATAAATTATCTAATGAGTTTTATTAGATAATTTATTCATTTATGGAATAGGAATTGAGACATACTAAATGTAGATAATGTTCTAGACACTAGGGATACATAATATGTGGAGATATGATTGTTTGGAGGCAAATGAGTAAGGGTAAAAGCTGGAAAAAAAATTGAAAGATATTGTAATAGCCCAAATAAGAATGAGTGCAGAGATGGAGTAAAGTAAAAAAAAAAAAAAAAAAAAAAAAGATTGATGACACATTTAGGATTTACAATTTACAGATATGCTGATGGATTAGACATGCATGAAGTCATCAAGAGAGGTACTATGCTTTTTGTTGCAGAAGATTCTTTGTCTCTCTGCCTGAATTTGCTGCAACTTCTCAAGTTCCTTTTGGCTTTGCATCTCAACTATGTAGACTTCATGCATTATGTTTCTTTTTTCTTTCTTTCTTTCTTTTTTTTTTTGTTTCTGCAATTGTAACTGCACAAATCTACATAAAGTTCTTTTCTTACTACAAAGAACAAGTTCAGCCCTACTATGTCTTAAGTACTGCGTTGGGTACTTAGGTTGTAAAATTAGGTAAGCCTTGATGGTTAGGCTATCCGTAAGGTAATGTGACAAATGGGGAGGTAGTCATTTAAAAACAGTGGAATGAAGTCATAGAGGGCTTGTAATAAAAGTGTGTCCGGGTGCTGTCGGGGAAGGATATAGGGACATGGTGAGTTCTAAGTGTGGGGGCTGCAGAACGACCTTATTGTTGAAAACCAAGTTGAATTCAAGGTGAATGGTGTAAGTTTTGCAGAAAAGTGGAGGGAGGACAATTCCAGATGGAAGCCCCATGTGATTAAAGATGCATTGACATAAAATGGACTGTTAGGTCCAGCAAATCTCCCACAGGTCAGTGGAAATGGAGTAGGTTAAGAAAGAGTGACAGGAAAGTGAGATAAAAGACAAAACTAAAGTTTTTGCTATCTCAAGTGAATATGGAAGGCCATTAGAGGTTTTGAAAGTGTAAAGGGCAAAATGCTTCTTCACTGACTTTTCTCTTATTCCATCTGTTCTTGAGTTCTTACTAGAGTCAGTGACTGTGCCAAATCTTTTATTAACTTTCTCTCAGTGATTCTTCACAACAGTACAAGAGAGGATATTATTCTTCCCATTCTAAAAACAATAGAACCGTGGCTATGTAACAAGCTGAGGGCCATGAAGCTAAGAACTGGCAACGATGGGTTCAAAATCCAGGAATATTTTACCACAACAAACTCTTGCCTATAGATTTTGGCCTAAAAAATAAATCTCACTTCATTTAATTCACTTCTCCCTTCAATCTTTTTTCCTATCCTTTTCCCACACACACTTCAAAAAGCAACCTACTCTTCTTTTATTGGTTACTTTCTGTTCAACCCAATTTCTATTAATTATTTTCTCATTGATAGAATAACACTTACTAATAGCTTACTGATTTTCCTGGCACACATATCTATCACGGTTTGCCTCTAAGCCCATTTGCTATAAAATGTAAGTCATTTTGTTATGACATTGATAAATAATTACTTGAAAAGTATATTTAATTGGATTTCCTATATTACATTCCAATGGTCTCTGTATATTTGCTTCCCTACTACACTGTTTCCTCCTAAAAGTGGGAACCATGTTTCTGTTTTACTTAAATTCCAAGCTCTTTACTAGCATGGTGCCCAACATATCCTAAGTATCCAAGTATCATTGATCTAATAAAAGAGAAAAGAAAAAATTATATCTATCAGTGCCCACATTTTTAAAATAATCTGTATATATTCACTTTTAAACCATCAGCCCATAAGTGCACTGACCCTGTTTAATTCAATTTTATACCCCAGTCCCCTGCTACAGTTGCTCAACAAACATCAGTTAAATTAAAATTAAATTAATGAAAGATGAAGATTAATGTAATTTGCATTTTATAAATGTGATTTGAGTATTTTTATAGAAGAATCATTTTATGACCCTGAAATTAGAGATTACTTTTAGATTGGTTACTGAACCATTTATAAAGTTAGAAAAAGCAAATCGTGAAAAGTCAAGAGCTTTAGCATGACAAGAATGTGAATGTCTTCTATTACTATCCTTTGTAAGTGAGTGTAAATCCTATCTCTGCTTGAGCTGGGAGAGACTTTATAGTTCTTCTAATAATCAGATAGAAAACATCCATTAAAAAATATATTGGTGTGAGTCACTGGCCTGGAGAAAAATATACAAAAAATACAGCAAAACAAGAAACTAAAACTCATGACCAATGTGGAAAAGAGAAGTCCAAAAGATAAGGACTCACCAACCATCTCAAGACATGAAACCAGGTGAATATGGTGTTAACCTAGAATTCCAAGTAGTCCATGCCTAAAAGAACTGCAAGTATTTTGAAAAGATCAGATAGAACTCTTTATTTGCATTTTTACCCAAAATAGAGAAATTAAAATAAATAAATAAAATACTAAATCTCACTATACTACAAACAAAACAATAACAAAACATAGATTAAAATTATATAGAACAGTCTGTGTAGACCGGACAATAAAAGAAATAAAGGAAAACCAAGAGAGGAATTTGTGTAGGAGTAGAACATCAACCGCATTCTTATGGAACTTTTTTTCCCTTGAAGAGTGATGAGCAAGTGAATAAGAATAAGTTCAATTTTTTGTTAATTCACAGTTTGAAAGAAGCCAAATTTATTATACTGTTGGGGTTTACTCAATTGTCTAAACTAAATCACATTGTAGTTTCTTCATTCTATATGGAAATGTAAGAGTGTGTATATACTGAACACAGTTAATATTCTGTTTAATATACAGCAGAGAAGATAAAATATAATTTTTGTAAGGAAAATATAATAGTGAAGTAAAGTATAGAGAGTCCAGTATATATTACCACCTTTTCATTTTCACAGCACAGAAAATACTATATCAAAATGACTAAATTATATTTTAAGGAAGATAATTGGAATAAGATTATTATATTTAATAATTGATTTTCTTAACATAGACAAAAAGTTTTGACTACAGAAGGTGTCATTAACCACAAATAATAGAATGTTCTTATCATTTCTACTGCTGAATGACTTTGTTAATTTAGCACTTTATGGATTTCATTATTGGAATCAAATATAAAGAATAGTCTCTGAGAATGATGAGAGACGATGGACTCTGAAAAACAAACTGAGGGTTCTGGAGGGGCGGGGGGTGGGAGGATGGGTTAGCTTGGTGATGGGTATTAAAGAGGGCACGTTCTGCATGGAGCACTGGGTGTTATGCACAAACAATGAATCATGGAACACTCATCAAAAACTAATGATGTAATGTATGGTGATATAACAATAAAAAAATAAAAAAAGGAATAGTCTCTGATATAGTTATTGTGTTGGGGGAAATGAAAGTTACTTATAAAAAAAATCTCTTCAAGTAAGTTGTAGAATTTTGTAGTAATTTTAGCTGCCCTATATCTCTAGCTCTTGCTGGCCTGTCACAAACCTGAAGTTAAATAAATCCCAAATGAATGGAGCCCTGCAGGTCCATCCCATAGAAATGATGGTGAGATGTATCTATTTGAGTCCAATTCTGCTTCAGGTATTATGTGTCAGGTGTGTGTCAGCAGAGTAAAAGCATCTGGCTGACAAGATGCCTTTTAAAATTAAAATGTATTTTTTTAGTATTTTTCTTTGAGATTGAATGCAGTGTTACAATTTATGGAGTGCAAATGTGAATTCTTATCAAAGAGTCAACATTTCTTACTTTCGATGAAACTGATTTTTACTTTTTTTCAAATATGATGGAGATAACAATAATCAGTATAAATTGAAAAGCCCTGGGGCTCTCTACGTTTTTAAAATTATGTGGGTCTCCAAGATCAGCAATAGTGATGTAGCTCCATTTTTAAAATAATTCATCCAAACAATATACACCAGGTGAAGTCGCTGATCTTCTTTCCCACAATAAAAGTTAAGAGCTCATATATGAAGACTGTTTTAACGTTTGAAGGAAGTTATCCATAAATTTCTCATCTGGACCTCAAAAAGTCCTGCCAGGCAGGATGGACAGATATTATTTTTATCACTTATACAGAAGGGAACTGGGATTTATATCAGTTAAGGGATATGCCAAGTAGTATGTATCATCAGCCAGTGGTAGAGCCTTAACTAAAACCTGCGTCTGA
This sequence comes from Mirounga leonina, assembly GCF_011800145.1. Taxonomy (NCBI): domain Eukaryota; kingdom Metazoa; phylum Chordata; class Mammalia; order Carnivora; family Phocidae; genus Mirounga; species Mirounga leonina. The sequence goes on along the minus strand of NW_023270865.1, from coordinate 23,246,732 downwards.
TTTTCAAGGTCCACCAGGAGGCAGGGCATTTTAAAATAGAAGGAGCTTAGACCCTGAAATCAGATTTTTGTCTTTGAATCCCAGACTCTCCATGTGTGGTCTAGAGCATATATCATAACCTCTCCTAAAATCCACTTCCTTGTCCATAATATAGAACTAATAATACTAAAACTTTTAAGTTTGAGGTGAGGATGGCATGATATCAATAACAATTCCTTGTTAATAGTTACCTGTGTGTGTCATTTATATGTTTGTTTTAATTTCCAAATCCTTTCCACACAACATTGACCTTCTCTGATAGTTTTATTAAAGTTTTGTCAAGGTGAAAAAAAGATTTGCTGGAAGTGGTTTTGTGAAATGTTAGGAAAGCCCAAATTTGCATACCAGATACTCTGATTTGGCTTTGTAGACCATAAGGTAGGAAAAGAGCTAAAGAATAAGAACTGGAAGACTGAGAGTCTAGCCTCCTTTCTGGTTACACTGTGTGATGTTTAATTTTATTTTCAACTTGGCTAAGTCATGGTACATGGTTTTTGGTCAATCACCAATCTAGATGTTACTGTGAAAGTGTGTTTTCGATTTTATTAACATTTTAATCATCGGACTGAATGAAGCAGATTATCCCCTGCCCCCATAATATGGGTGGGCCTCATCCAATCAGTTCAAAGTCTTAAGGGAAAACCTGAGGGCCTTTGAGGAAGAAGGATTTCTGCCTCCAGACTGCCTCTGGACTTGGTACTACAACATCAACTCTTCCTTGGGTCTCTGGAGAACACTGACTAACTTAACCTCCATTTTTTCCAGGGGTTCCAATCAAGTCAGATAGTGAGTTTGGAAGTGTTTTAGAACATAGAAAAAAATATATAGAAATAGTAAGCCTTATTACACTGAAAACTATAATAATAAAAAATATCTTTTGAGCACATCATATATGTCAGGAACTATTCCAAAAGTGTGTGTGTTGTGGGGTAGAGGAATAGCTCTTTTAATCCTCAGAACACCCTGTGATATAGGTACTCTTTTTTCTCCCTATTTGATTGGTTAAGAAACTGAGGCCTAGGAATCTTAAATAGTTAACCCCAGGTTGGGCACTTACTAAGTGGTAGTGCAAGGATGCAACTAGGAATATTCATTTCAGAACCTCTGCTATATACCTACAAACACATATATACTAAATTTTCTAATTTTTCTGAAGAGCAATTTTTACATGATTTCCTCTTGCCTCAGTTCTTCAAAATTTCCTCCATGTACTTTAAGCAGATGGACTTATTTCCAATTCTACAGGGAAAAACACAAGCACAGAGGCAATAGAAAGACATTCCACAAGTTCGCTCCACCATATCAAACAGGACACGTGTATATCTGTCTTCCTCCTGTAACCAAACAAATACTCCCAGGCCCATAAGTCCAGCCAACCCCTGCACTCTTGATGGCCCTCAGACTCTGAACTCTGGTAATGCTCCTCCCCTCCGCATATCCTGCATTATCAACATTTCCAGATCTACAGATAGTTTCCCTAAACAAACACATTTACTGATATATTTTCTTTTTTTTTGTTATTCTCATTAATTTTTTATTTATTTTTTATTATTATGTTATGTTAATCACCATACATTACATCATTAGTTTTTGATGTAGTGTTCCATGATTCATTGTTTGCGTATAACACCCAGTGCTCCGTTCAGTACGTGCCCCCTTTAATACCCATCACCAGGCTAGCCCATCCCCCCATCTCCTCCCCTATAGAACCCTCAGTTTGTTTCTCAGAGTCCATAGTCTCTCATGGTCTCTTTACAGCAAAATTATTTTAAAAGTTGTTTAAATTAACTGTCTCCGCTTCTCCTTCCATTTTCCTCTGAACCCATTCCAATATGTGTCTCCATCTCAATTCTCTCCCCCCACTCCTCACCCCACAGTCTCTTCCTCACATAGCAGTCAGAAAGTGCCTTTTAAAATGCAACTCAGGTTGTATCACTTCTCTGCTAAAAATCCTGCAGAGTTAGAGTAAAAGCCAGGGTCTTAACATGGCCCATGTGGTTGGCCCACTTGTGATCGGGCCATTTCCTTCCTCTCTTCTCTGGCTCACTTTCCTCCAGTCACATTTGGCTCCTTACTACTTCCCAAATATACCAACCATGTTCTGACCACAAGACATTGACATGTGCTGTTTCCTCTGTCTTGAATCTTTTTCAGCCAGTTACCTTCATGGTTAACTCCTTTTCTTTCTACTCTTGGCTCAAAGTTTACCTCATCAAAAAAGCCTTCCCTCCCCATTTACCCTAAATAGCAATCTTCACTCCTCCCTCACACTCCCCATCCCCTAAAGGACTTCACTTTCTCCATAGTGCTCAAAACCATTGGACAAATTATGTATCTATTATTTGTTTGCTTAGTGCACTTCTCATAAATTTTACAAGCTCCATAAAAGCAATTGCTTTGACACTTTTTGTTACTACTCTAATCCCAGCGCCTAAAATCAGGAGTAGCGCCCAATACTACTTCTTTTTTTTCTTTTAAGATTTTATTTATTTATTTGACAGAGAGAGACACAGCGAGAGAGGGAACACAAGCAGGGGGAGTGGGAGAGGGAGAAGCAGGCTTCCCGCCGAGCCGGGAACCTGATGCGGGGCTCGATCCCAGGACCCTGGGATCATGACCTGAGCCAAAGGCAGACGCTTAACAACTGAGCCACCTAGGCACCCCCCAATACTATTTCTTGAATAGAAAAGTGAATGTATATTCCCATAGCTTGTACCATGATTCTTATCACTCGGTAAGCACTAATCCTAATGTTCTTGTACAAACTACACTCTCTCCTGCTTCAGGAACATTATATGTGCTGCATTCTCCAGCCTACCCCTGGTCCAAGTGACTTCTTCCTCTTTCACGAAGTTTCCCTGTGCGAGATGCTGTGTATATCAGCTTAAAGGTGACAATCAGAGTTCTTTCCCCATACCCTCCTAAAGGAATAAACAGCACTTTATTCCTTCTGTGGCCCTTGCAATCATTTTATTCACCTGTATGATTACTATTTTATTGTTTGCTTTTTTATTCCATGATGTCAAAGGCCATGACTTGCTATTCAAGCAGTTTGATTCCACTGATTTTTCTCTATTTTTGTTTTCAATTTCCTTGATTTTTGCTCTTACTGTGTATATACATGCTTGATTTAGATTGAGTGTACTCTTCTTTTACTAGTTGCTTAAGGTGAAATCTTAGATCACTGATTTGAGAACTTTCTTCATTTCTAATATGGTAATTTACTGGTATACATTTTTATCTAAGCACCCTTTTAAACCCAAGTCCGGGGAGGGGGGGGGGGAGGGGGGATGGGTTAACCCCGTGATGGGTATTAAGGAGGGCACGTACTGCATGGAGCACTGGGTGTTATACGAAAACACAAAGGCCTCTTTTCCTGGTACCTTCAGATGAAAAATTGATTTAGCTCAAGGTTTTAGCCACTTGCACTATCATGGACATTCGTGTAACTGATTTCCTTTTCAGAGGGAGACAGCAAGAGAAAAATAGGAACAACAGGGATTTCCCCCTATACTCTTCAGACCATAGGATTCCCTTTTTTCTAGTTTTTTTTTTTTTTTTTTTTTTCTTGCCAGTTAGGATTAGGTGTCAGCATGTCTACACTGGCCATCATCCCTGACACAGTAACAATGAGATTTTAACACTAGGGATTCTTTGTTGGGCTGGGCTGGGAGAGAGAGATGAGGAAAACAAGGAATTTCTCCCTTAGCCAAACCTTGGTATCACACAGAAGGCTTTCCCCCCAGATTTTTGGTTAGAAAGAGATTGTTTCTCTCACAGTTTTTACTGTCTGAGCCTGCAAGTGGGATTCTGGGATTTAGCTACCTTCAAGTCAAAGCTGAGCACTATCTAGGTGAGAAAAACAGAAAACTCACAGTGGTTCATTCAAGATTAGACTTTCCACTCCAATCTGCCTGCAATTATTTACTTCTCAGAGTCCTCAGGTAGCTTCTCTATATACTTAGTTTAGAGTTTTCAGTTGTAATCAATGAGGTAAGCAGCATATACTGGGCCGATTCCATTTCCACTGAGATGTGAACCCAGTGTAGAAATTTAAATGATGAAATTCTATTGATTCAAATATTGTTCGGATTAGACCCAATACAAATCACTTAATCAAGTCTGGAAGAAAATGCTGTGGATAAGAAATTTCATTCTCATAATTCTGTGAGTAAAATCTCTGATAAAAATAGAATTCAACAGACGCCTATCAAAAGTTAAAGAGTGAACTCATCTTAAAGGCACTGTACAATAATTTCAATAGAGAGTATATATTTGAATGTTAGTGCTACTAGCCGTATGAGACATCATAAAATACGCCCAACATAAATTTCCAATGTTACTGTCTGGTTGCTTCCTTTGCCCTCATTTTTTATCTTTTCTACTTAGGCCATTTCTGAAGGGAGCCCTCTAGCCCAATAAAACAGATTAGTCCTATATCAATAATTGGAAGATGCCACCACTTCAGAAAATAATTATATGAATAATCACAATTATTTTAAAAATGGCAACCCAGATCTTATCAAACAAGTCTTAGGAAAATGTATGCAGCAATGGAACTTCATGTAGGCGAGATCATGAGTTAGAATGAAGATAAATTAACCGGATGTTGTAATTCTAATAAATGGTAGAATTATACCGAGGGAGTTTAGAGAAGAATTTGAAGTGAGATTCAGAGGTTGTATAATGGAAGGATCAAATGAAGGAGGGACAGAATAAGAGATAGCACTATTGTGATGATTGATTTGTTTTTACGAAATATGAAATAATAGAAGTGAACAAATATTTTCCTTGGATATATATGATTAATACCTGAATCCATGGGTACAGAATTATGAATTAAAAGTGCAGGGGCACCTGGGTGGCTCAGTTGGTTGAGTGTCTGACTCTTGATTTTGGCTCAGATCATGATCTCAGGGTCCTGAGTTCAAGCCCCACATAGGGCTCCATGCTGGTTTTGGAGCCTGCTTAAGATTCTCTCTCTCCCTCTCCCTCTGCTTACCCCTCTTTGCCTCTAAAAAAAAAAAAAATAAGTAAATATTAAAAAATTAAAAATAAAAGTACAATATACTTCTGGAGCACCTGTCTGGCTCAGTCAGAAGATTCGACTATTAATCTTGAGGTCATTAGTTTGAGCCCCACATGGGTGTAGAGATCACTAAAAAAATAAATAAATAAGCTTTTTTTTAAAAGTACAATACACTTCTGTTTTTTTATAACTGACTTCATTTTAGCGTAATGTTTTCAAGATTTATTTATGTTGCAGTATGAATCGGTACTTCATTTTTTTTTTGTTTTGTTTGAAGTTTTTATTTAAATTTTAGTTAGTTAACATATAGTGTAATATTAGTTTCAGGAGTAGAATTTAGTGATTTGTCACAGTGCTCATCACAACAAGTGCCCTCCTTAATACCCAGCAGCCATTTAGCCCATCACCTGCTGACCTCCCCCAGCAGCCCTCAGTTTATTCTCTATAGTTGAGTCCCTTATGATTTGCCTCCCTCTCTTTTTTGTTCTCCTTTCCCCTATGTTCATCTGTTTGTTTTTAAAATTCCACTTATGAGTGAAATCATATGGTATTTGTCTTTCTCTGACTGACTGGTTTCACTTAGCATAATACCCTCTAGCTCCATCCACATCATTGCAAATGGCAAGATTTCATTTTTTTGGATGGCTGAGTAATATTCCCTTCTATATATATATATATACACTACCTCTTCTTTATCCATTCATCAGTTGATGGACATTCGGACTCTTTCCATAATGGCTATTGTTGCTAATGCTGCTCTAAACATTGGGGTGCATGTGCCCCTTCGAATCAGTATATTTGTATCCTTTGGGTATTTAAATACCTAGTAGTGCAAGTGGTGGGTCATAAGGTAGTTCTATTTTTAACATTTTGAGGAACACCCGTACTGTTTTCCAGAGTGACGGCACCAGTTTGCATTCCCACCAACAGTGTAAGAGTGTTCCCCTTTCTCCACATCCTCACCAATTGTTTTTTCCTATGTGTTAATTTTAGCCATTCTGACAGGTGTGAGGTAGTATCTCATTGTGGTTTTGATTTATATTTCCCTGATGATGAGTGATGTTGAGCATCTTTTCATGTATCTATTAGCCATCTGCATGTCTTCTTTGGAAAAATGTCTATCTATTCATGTCTTCTGCCCATTTTTTATTTATTTTTTAAGGTGTTGAGTTTGATAAGTTCATTATAGATTCTGGATACTAACCCTTTATCAGATATGTCATTCGCAAATATCTTCTCCCATTCTGTAGGCTGCCTTGTAGTTTTGTTGATTGTTTCCTTTACTGTGCAGAAGCTTTTTATCTTCATCAAGTCCCAATAGTTCATTTTTGCTTTTGTTTCCCTTTCCTCCAGAGACGTGTCTGGTAAGTTGATTTGGATGATCCTAAAAGTACAACACACTTCTAAGCACTTCATTATTTGCTCTTGGGTATATATTTAAGAAACTACATTAAGGTTCACAAGCAATTGGATACAATATAGAATGCTAAAGCCACAGCAAAATATATAGTATAATTGAGATTTAAAATAAATGCGTTACTCTCCCAAGGAATCTAACAAAACTCACATTGTTATATTCAAACTTCTCTGTTAAATATAGTTCAATCTCAGGACTTTCCTTACAGGCACACACACACACAAGCACATATATCTAGTATGTATGATTTTTATGAATTATTACATTTAGAAATACATATCTTATTTTTAAATTTGTATCTTTATAAAAATTTGGTACCTCTTGTAAGTTAACATCAGAAGTATTATTAAAATTAATGTTTTGCAAACTAACACTTTAAATTATATTGAGAAACATCACCATTTAAATCTTCAATAAAATATATATCTCAGACTAAAAATGTATGACAGAAATTCACTTTTTATCAGAATTGAACATAAATTTAAGAGTTAAGTTCAATTTTTTAAAAATGCCTATTTCAAAGTGAGAGTTAAACCTCAAACATAATTTAGTTACAGTTTTAATTCTATTTCTGTTAATAGTTTTGATCTTGTTACCCTCTAGCTCCATCCACGTCATTGCAAATGGCAAGATTTCATTTTTTTGGATGGCTGAGTAATATTCCTATATATATATATATTCATCATCATCATCAACATCATCATCATAAGTTATTTTGTATGTATACTATTTTCCAGGTTCTTTGATAAACATGTCTTTCTCATTTAAGAATGGCAGTGTGATGAAATAGATTCCCCATTTCACAAATCAGAAACTGGAGTTTAGAAGGAATCACTTTGCCTCCATGTCCTACAGCTTGTATGTGACTTTCCAGGAATACAACTAAACTATATCAGACACAGAGCCTAAACTCCTAAATAATTAGCTATAATCATTCTCACTAGGTGTCTACTTCTGGACTGTTAATATGAAACATAGGTATAAATGTGGAATGGCGGGTGCCTGGGTGGCTCAGATGGTTAAGCGTCTGCCTTCGGCTCAGGTCATGATCCCAGGGTCCTGGGATCAGATCCCGCATCGGGCTCCCTGCTCGGTGGGGAACCTGCTTCTCCCTCTGCCTCTCTCTCTCTCTCTCTGTCTTTTATGAATAAATAAATAAAATCTTAAAAAAAAATAAATAATAAATAAGTAAATGTGGAATGGCTTTGTAAATAGGGCGTATGTTCTGAGTAAATGTGAAATCATTAGTCTAAATAAAATGACCCTTAGGAATTTAAAGCATTTGAACCTATTAGTTTGTCTTTGTTATTTCCACTTCTTTCAGTATAATATGTCTGTGCCCATTCATTATTACTGGCAAGATCTACAAAAGTCTTGAGTCACTGCTTCCAGCATACATTTAATAGGGGTTTATGGGAAATGCCAAATAACTATATAATGAGTAATTGTTTTTCACCTTGAACATAAGCAAATTGGAACTCTTCCTACCATAGTATTTTTAAAACATCCTTCTAGACTAATAAATAAGTGAAGTAATCTATAAACACTGAGCTGTTAAACAAAGACATCCTATATATGTGGTCAAACAATAACATCAAATTGATGTCTTTATTTGCGTGAAATATATAAAGCTATACCTCTCTAGGCTTGTTATATTTCATTCCGTGTTGATAAGAGAATGGAGTTATTGTCTCCGTACTGATACAGAAATAGTTTCAAGATATTTTTATTAAATGAAAAAAATAAGCATATAAGAAGATCTACAGTTTCTAGTTGTGTGTAAGAAAGGTCAATGTATAAAATATATAACATAAATTTTGCTTATATCTGCAAAAGAACACTGAAAGTATCCATAAGAAAATAATAGAAGTGGCTGTTCCTAGAGTGTAAAAGAGGTTAAGGTTTAGACGTATCTTCTCATTGTGTCATCCTTATCAAGCAGTTTTACTAAATAAACACTTTTAGCTTTAAATCTTGCTGTAAATTGCAAATCTCCAATTATTTCTTCCTTGGATTTACTTACCTAATGAATCATTAAAAGCAGTAACTGTGAGTAATTTTGTTAAATTTATATTAATCTTCTTAAACATAATATCATTCAAAGTCACATTTCCCAAAAATGAAAGGATAGAGTCATATGTTAAGCAACAGAAAAAGTAAAAACTATTAAACAATGCTTGCATAATTTTCCAAAAGTTATAATTATGACACAGAATATAAAAACAGCTTCTATGCAATAATTAAATTCAATAAATGATGCCAGGTAATGCATATATATATGTTTAAGGCTGTAATGTACAAAGTGTTCTTTATCTATAGACTGACTATATGAGAAGCCAAGACTGTGGTTCCCAAATTCCTGACTGTCTTAGGAGAAGTGCCAGTCCATGATGAAGTGTCCCCCAAAGCTAGAGAAACAAGGATGATGATATACAGAATGTGTTCTAAAAAGTTATATGTTCATGATTTGAAAAATTATGACTATACTTAAATTCTACTTCTATTTTTTTTTAAAGATTTTATTTATTTATTTGACACAGAGAGAGAGACAGCGAGAAAAGGAACACAAGCAGGGGGAGTGAGAAAGGAGAAGCAGGCTTCCCGCTGAGCAGGGAGCCTGACACGGGGCTGGATCCCAGGACTCTGGGATCGTGACATGAGCCGAAGGCAGACGCTTAATGACTGAGCCACCCAGGTGCCCCTTCAATTTTTTTTTTTTTTAAGATTTATTTATTTGTTTGAGAGAGCGAGAGAGTGAGAGAGCATGTGTGGGCTGGGGCAGGGAATGCAGAAGGAGAGGGAGAGAAAGAATCTCAAGCAGACTCCTTGATAAGCCCGGAGCCGATGTAGGGCTTGATCTCACTACCCTGAGATCATGACCTGAGCCAAAATCAAGAGTTGGATGCTTAACTGACTGAGTCATCCAGACACCCCACTACATCTAATTTTTTTATATTTCTTTTATGACATATTGGTGATAAATAAATCACTTTTATTTTTAATATATGAACCCAGAAAAAGTGTAACTTTATGTGACTCCTTGGCTCCTCTAAATGGTACAAAATCCCAAAAGTCTAGAAATCACTATCCTGCAGAAACTGTAAAACACTAAACTATGGCAACCAGGAATTACATTCATAATGCTAAAAAGGTAATAACCATATTTATGTTCATGTGTAGATTTGATTACAGCTAAGTTCCTACCTGGAAATTATATTATTCCCATGAAATGAAAGGAATTTAAAACTTCCCTCTCATTTTTCGTCATGGCAAAAAGCATAGGCAGCAAAGAATAGGCTTAGAGTAACAAAGTTGCAAGGTTTCACACATAAAGCGAAAGGGATTTTCTTTTCTGAGCTCATTAGAACTTTTTCTCTCTAGCAACATTAGAGCAATTCTGCATTTAAGTCAGGGATTCTGAATTATTGCACAAAGAATGGAATGCTTTCATTCAAAGAAATAATTATTTGATTACAGAATCACAGAGAAGTGTAGCAATTGCTAAAAGAAAGAAAGGAGGAAGGGAGGGAAGGAAGGTAGGAAGGAAGGGAGGAAGGAAGGAAGGAAGGAAGGGAGGGAGGGAGGGAGGGATCTTAAAGAGACCAAAGCAGATTACCCTCTCCTTTTTTTTCCCAAATAATTTAAATTAATTCTAAGTAGGAATTCTGATTTATTAACAGAAGGGCACTTTATTTACTTTATTGTTTATTATTATCTTGTCGCGGCTGTTGTGAAATACACTGTTGTCAATATTACTATAATAGTTGGTTCAAAGGTACATAGATGGAAATTGAAGAGAGGCGAGGTCTTGTTGAGTTTGGTATCGAATGCACAGTGACCTCCCCTACCCGCTGTGTGGGGCCCTCCTCTAGAGGAAGGCCACTTCATTTAAGCCACCTGCTCACGTCTTAAGCTGTCCAGCTGGGATGAGAACAGATTGACAAAAGGGTTCCTTGGAATTCCCCAGCTGGGAGGGAGGGCAGACTGTCGAAGCTGCTGCATGTGACCCAAAAGCTTCTGGGCTTCCAGTTGATTTTATTGCCTCATTTTGTATAAGCTGTATGAATTTTATTAACATGGCTTCACTGAATTCAGATGTTCAGGTTCACAGTTTCACTCTAATTGGGACAGAACCAGCTTTAATAAATGGAAAGAAAGTATGTTACAACATGACTTTCACAAGTGAATTACTGCATCATGGCTTTTTCACATATATGAACCTGTTTCTATTACACAACCTTGACAATTCTGTTACTGAACGTCATTGGAGATGTACAACACATTCTGTGTGGATTCCCATAGCTGTGTATTGTGAGGTTAACTTACCAGTGTAATAAATTAATACATTATATATATATATGCTATTTTATTTATTGTTACGCTTAATCAATTCTTTGTCTCAATATAGTGTCCAAATAAAAGAATATTGCCAGGTTCATTTGGTAGAGCTAGCTAATTCAGGGGTTATAATGCAGACAAAATTTTGATGTCTAGAATAGGCATGCCATGTATGTAAAAACAAAACAAAACAAAAGAAACAAACAAAAAACCCTTACAAAATGTTTCCTTAGCCAGAATTCTTCCTTTCCAGTTATACCCAATATCAATTTGATGAGATCAGGCATGTCAAATAAGTTGTCTTAAAAATTTTGGAAGTTTTGTGACACTAATTTTATAGAAAGGCTCTCTACTATGTCTCATATATTATGATCATGAATAATGTTCCAAAACATGCTCTATGCCATCAATTATATGAATTATCAACAAAATTGGTGTGAATGGATATTGAGAGAAAAGGTTTGTTGTTTTTTTTTTTTTAGTTTAATGAAATATTTGGTGTGTGTTGCTATTCTTTATTTTTTTCACTCTCTTTTCTGAACAATACGTTCCTTTTCTCCTGATTTTTTTTACATTCTGGTTTATTTTTTATCTTATTTTATTATTTTATTTTTTTAGCTCTTGCTGTGTTTTGATGTGTGCTGAAGATCCAGTGACTATTTCCCTGGGAATGTGAAGGCCACTCAGAGGTTATTATTCACAGTCCCCAGGAGAATAATCTACCATTTGTAGTTATTCACACTAGTTTGGAAAGAGATCATAACTCACAAATTTCCTTTGGGAGAGAACACTTCCCCCGTCAGCTCCCTTTTTTAGTAGCCTACGATGCAGAGTTTATGGCTTTACTGTTACTTCTCGTCCATTAGATGAATTGAGTAAGTTTTTCTTAAGAAGGGGCTGAGCCTCATCTGGTCACGAAGAGAGCAATGTCTTTTTCCATTAGTCTCCGTGAAATTCTTAATAACACTTGCAGACAGTTCCCTTTGCTTCAACAAGCAAAAGGTTTCACAGAATTGATTTGATAAAAAGGTTCACCAGGTTCATGGAGTTTCTTCTTCTAAAATGGTCTCACATGCTTATGTGCACAGCTCAACTATTTTATATTTTATCATTGTACGAATGCTACTCCTAAACAACTTCAGATTCTTTATGGAGGATGTGTGAAGGGATTAAAAAGTCTTAGACTTCAAAACATTTTAAGAGGACCATTAGAATAATATTTCACTATATTTGAAAACTGTTTTGCAAATGGGATCCTAGAGAAGAAGAAAATTCTCGAAGTGTGGATGATAGATTGATATGGCAGGATCCAGACCCAAATAATTTTTTCACACAACATAATTTTCTGAAGTATTTGTGATCTTTTATAGACCATGAATATCATGTATTAATTTAATTATTCAGTTGTTTATTCCTTCAACAAATATTTGAGAGTTTATTGCTTGTCAATCCCCATGCACCTGCCATGGAAGAAAAATTTCAAAAGCCATGTGCTCTGTTCTCAATGTAGTTTACACTTTTGGGGGCTGAAATAGATACACACCTATGTATGGCATATTTTTCTTAGACATCTTGTTCATTAACTTAAACATAGACCTTGTGGCAAGCACTAGACTGGTTACTGTGAACAAATGAATAACCAAGTTTCAATCTAAATAAGAAAAATCTAAAAAAAAGTGATTTAATCTAGAAAATACAATGGTTCCCAGATGAGAACATAATTAATTCTGCTCAGTTGTTCCTTTAGCCATTTAAAGAAAATATAAACCTGACAGACCAAAATAAAGAATGTAATGGCAAATGTGGCATATGAGAAAACGAGTCCCAAGGACAAGAGACTGAAGTATTGTTGCCTACCAACTGTGCAAACTGCCTTTCTGGTGGTTTCTCTAATCATATTAAGTGCATAATAGTGTAAGAGCACATAGGGAGACGTATCCAAATTTGATTGTTAGGTCTGTGGTTGGCCAAGCTCACTAGAAATCCACTATATGAATATTACTAAATTTGAGTTCATAGTATAAAAGCCTAATTAAGATGAACCTAATCCTGAGTGTGTATGGAAGATGGAGCTAAATGCCATTCTTCGTGATGTGGGGACTCAGCTACCAGTAACGCTAACAGGTCAAAGAACAATCAAATTGAGTCTGTGTATATGTTCATTTAGTGTATATTAACTTTGGAACTTACGACATAGAATTTTATTAGGAATGCATGTAAAAATGGTATGTCCAAAATAGGAAAAAGAAACAAAAAATAACAAATACGTTCAATTTAAAGTTAGGGAGGACAAGTATTTTTTTAACCACTGTGCTACATTATTTTTTAAATAACTGATGAAGTTTTATGGAATTCTAGTGACAGAACAGGAAATGAACACCATGGAAAATGCTCTTTGACTATTTTTAGGCCTTTTCTATAGAAATGGATGTAAGACTTAAATTTGTTCAGAAACATTTGATTAAGAAAAAAAATAACATACTCTTATTTATAACATGTATGCAAAATCACATGATTATTTGTGCCAGTCAAGTTTTTATTACACCTTTCTCCATGGACTTGGATTTTAATGTGTGGAGAAGTAATGGTAGTATCTTTATTACGGGAACTGAATGAAAGGGGGTTTAAATATTTGATCAGTTGGCCAACGGGTATCCTAACAACAATCTCTGCTCACAATTGGACTTCATCCTGATGTCACTGGAGCTCTGGTCAGCCAGATCTAATTGGATTTTTTACATAAATCAATTATCAGAGCTTGTTAAGATTGTCAATAGCAGTTCTCCCGCTTACTCTCTTTATCCTGCTCTCGCATTTATGGCCTGTTAAGCTTATGCTCAAGCAGAGCTGACTGACAGATTCTGATTGTACAGGAGAGATTCACTCACCCAATCTGCAAAAAGCAGGAATGTTCTACTACCTGCAATCCAATATTTTAGTTTTTTTTCCTTCTTTTTTCCCCAAAAGAAATTTTCTGCTGTAGTTTTTAGTTATTGCACAAAAAATCAGGTGCTTCTGCATGAGCTGGGATGGGCATGAGTTTTGGAGACTTTGGGCCCTGCCACTCATCAGCTGGTCCTCTTCGTTGCTCACTGCAGTTTTGGTTTGTCATCTGTAAAATAAGAATTCTTCAGGCTTGCCTTTCAGGATGTTATATAATTTACAAATATGTAGTTCTCAACACTCTACCTTATTTCAAAAAATATTAATTTCATTTTTATCCCTCTTCAAAGTCTCCACGTGCTCTCTAAATAAATGTATATTCTCTGTCTTTTTAAATAGGGGGAATGATATAATAACATTAGCAGAGCAAAGAGGCACACTATTTGCATAATACAGGAACTGTGATTTAGCCAGCAACTTTTCTGATGAAAATCCCGAGTTTCTCCATGTTTTTTGGATAGGTGTTTTATTCTCTAATTTCTAAAAGCTTTTCTGAAAAATGTACTCTTTATTAAAAATCAGTTTTGATAGACAAAGAAGCAACAGGGAAATAATACCTTTTTTTTTCTTTTCTGCTTGGACCTTCACTATTTGTTGGGTAGTTAAACATGATTGAATATCTATGAAAAAAATAAATATATTTACTAGTAGTCGGGGTATATCAGATCTTTATAATCTTACTTTATAATTCTCTCCATTTGTCTAAAAAAAGAACTACTCTAACTTTTGGTTGTTCAATAGAAGGATAATGAAAAATGTCAATGAAAAGTGAAGTTAACACTGGAACAAAACTTATATTGTTAAAATTTTAATATATAATATGTAGTTGTTCTGCCATTCTAGTCTAACTTCTGGCCATGAAACTAACAAAAAGATGTAACAAAGTAAAAAATAGTGAGATTACTATTGTCAAATCTGAAATCATGTCAAGTACTGCATAAAAACTTGTAACACAAAGATTTTTCATCGAAAATGTATGACTTCAAAATTACTGCTGACAGCAATCGAAGTTATAGAACCATTAGCGAGAGAATAGATGCTGTCTTATTTGTATGATTCATTATGATTCCCAGTTTGGGCAAATACAGCTATAGTAGATATCAAGGTGCTATTAAACCAACAGTCAGAATTCATTCTGAAATGTATGTCACATTTACATCTGAAACATTTATGTGTTTCAGAGACTTAGATTCTCTTCCTTGAAAATGTATTATTACCTCAGAATAAAGTGTACTTTAGTACAATATCGTATGTTTGCTTGGACCTCTAACTGTTAATTGCATCCAGGACCCCAGAATTTATACCTGATCCAGGTTAAAATATCCAAATACCTGAATATTTTAGGATTCAGAGAGGCAGGATGGTGGCTCAGTTTCCTATCTGAATTACTTGATAATTATTAGTCTTTTTAAGCCTCTGGATTTTCATCTGTAAAATGGATAATATAATCTTGCAATATGTTATGAAAGTGTACATAAAATGTCTAGAATCATGACTGGTACTTAGTAGTTGATAAATAAATTTGCCACATATTTCTCACATCACCAATAAATGGGAGAAAAATCGTAAGTTTGTTAATATTTTAAAGTTAACTTCACATTTTAAAATTACTTTTAAGCAAAATTAATAAGCATTAGTCCTTAGTCCAAATGGGAATGTTGTTTCTTCCTGTATTTGTGATAAATTCAATTCTGACTATAGGAAGTAACCCCCTGATGATTGCATCTTCTAGATGTGGTAGTTTACTGCCTCTTCAGATGCTATGCTGTTCCTGGATCACTACTTCGCTGCTCTGGACCCAGGTCCACTCTGCTCAGATAGCCGTAGGGCAGAATGGTGGATGGCTCTGACATTCAGCATATTTCTCTTGCCTGCAGTGCTTCTGTTTCTGCCTGTAGAATTGTTTGTGGATTCTGATGAGCAAGTACTTTCTTATGATCCTGTCATCTTTGTATATGCTCTGGATTCCTCAGTACTGATGAGTATGAAGATCAACCTGGTCCAATATGCTTTACATCTTCCAGAAATCATTCTCTGTCCTTATTTCTTGTGGTGATGGCTTCTTATTTTCAATTTTGATATCAAGTTCTTTTTATTTTTCTACTTCTTCAGTGTATAATCCTTCATGGTCTAATCGATATAGCAAGTTTAATTCCATAAGAGAAAAGTACCATTTAATGTGATCGAGTATGTACATGGGATCCAGAGGATGGGTGCAGAATTTTTGTTTGTTTGTTTGCTTTTCATGTTTTCCCTCAGTGTACTTATCAGTCCGCATCTGTCTACACTGAGTTATCTGGGACATCCAGGAATCCCCTCTCTCCCTCTCCATGTGCACCTCACTCTTTTCTTAATTCAGAATAGTCTTCTCAGATTGTTTCCACTTCTCCTCCCCCTCCCAGGTGCCCCCCCCCTTCTGTCAACTCTAACTCAAGCCCTTTACCAATAAGGTTTAACTGATCTTTTTTCTTTGAAGAGTCAGAAGAGGAAACAGCTTCAGGTCTTTCAGGTCTGTTATTGGGGTTTTGAGGAGTGGGGGGAGTGAAGACAAACTGTCCAACTAAACTTGAACCAATATACACAGATAAATCAAGCATTTGGATTATTCATGTCAACTCTCCTTTCATTTTTTTAAAGATTTTATTTATTTATTTTGAGAGAGAGAGAGAGAGCACATGAGTGAGGGGGAGGGGCCGAGGGAGAGGGAGAAGTAGACTCCCTGCTGAGCAGGGAGCCCTATGCAGAACTCAGTCCCAGTACCCTGGGATCACAGCCTGAGCCGAAGGCAGACGTTTAACTGACTGAGCCATCCAGGTGCCCCTCTCCTTTGATTGTTAATGCTGATGTTATTTTGTTAATGATACAGAATTCGTGTTGTATTTTTCATCTTAACAAAGACCATCTTCTTCTTTCCTTGCTTGGTGTGAACCAAGACCTTAGGAGGTGTTTTTAAAATCTTGGCCTAGGAAGAAGAGAAGTTTAGCAAAATCCATAATGACATATGTCATTTCAATGAGATTCTTGAAAGGAGGGGGACTAAACCATTAGCCCTGTCTATTGAGCCTTTTTGTTTGTAAGATTTTATTTATTTATTTAAGATAGAGAGACTACAAGCCCGAAAGAGAGGCAGAGGAAGTGGGAGAGGGAGAAGCAGACTCCCTGCCAAGCAGATAGCTGGACAGAGGGCTTGATCCCAGGACCGAGCTGAAGGCAGACACTTAACTAATTGAGCCACACAGAAATCCCTTAAGTCAATTTTTAAAATGATAATATTTCATCTTGAACTAGAAGCTGTTAAAGAGAAAGATAAATAATATGAAAACCACATGTATTTGAAATAAAACAATGATACTAACCAGATCCAGTAAATCTATTGTGAAGGCAGTCATAAATACTAGAACATGTTTTGAAAAGAATAAAATCATTTTATAGTATGTCATAATATCAACATTAAATGTCAACCAACTATTTGAGGTACTCTTTTGGGATGTCTCCTAATCAGTTTTAAATTTCTTCATCCAAATTATAAAATTTAGAAGTTTTTGAGCAAAAGAAAACTTTGAAAGTCACTTTTACACTTTTAATCACAGGTTTTGAATAATCCTTGAGGTCAATAGAAAGGGATCCACAATTTTTCGTATCTTCCAATCCTTCCCCCTGTTGTAGACTTAATGTTTTCTTCCTTCATCAATAATCCACTTAAGTAGCCTACTTCACTTGGATTCAGGGATACATTTGAGAGGCAAAAGCATCAGAGAACATTGTACTGACAGGTTTTCCAACTGAAAAGATATATATACTTTTCCCACTTAAGGGAAATTATTTGTTATTTGTGTATTAGTAGTATAATGATTCCTAGTTAAGAACAACTCATGGAACAGTTTTTTTTTTTTTTTTTTAAGATTTTATTTATTTATTTGAGAGAGAGAGAACATGAGCAGGGGAAGGGGCAGAAGGAGAGGGACAAGCAGACTCCCCACTCAGTGGGGAGCTTGACACGGGGCTCAATCCCAGGACCCTGAGATCATGACCTGAGCCAAAGTCAGATGCTTAACCGACTGAGCCACCCAGGTGCCCCTCATAGAGCAGTTTTAATCCTCGTATCTTCATCTGGTCAGTGCGCATCCCCTCTTACGTCAGGACAAGATCAGCCAGTTTCTCAGGGGTTGTGTGTAGTACTGAAGGACTTTCACCCAATCATACGGTAACTGAGAGGTAGAAAAAGTTCGAGTTTACTTAGAAGAAATGTTTTCTCTATTAAAAAATTACCAGTATGTGCTATTTCTTTTACTACTGAGCCATTTTCTATCTGTTTTGTAATCCCTCAAAAGATTGCTTGATTTACTATATTGTTGACATCTGCAGACAAATATTTGGTATAGTCTCATTCTATGTACTACTGTTGAGATAAGGAAATCACAATTTGCTCGTATTTACCATAACCCAGTGATCATCCATTTGAATTTTATAAGACTGCCGCTTATTTTGAAACCCTCATTATTGTTTGAAAGTATGTAAGTGGCATACTAAGCAGTTCAATATCCCATCTTTTAATTTTATAATTAGAATGCATTCAAGCTGTGCTTCTAAGTTTTCCTAATGCCCTAAACACTAAATTGGAGTGTATTCTGAAATCATACATTAAACAGAAAATCTTTGAATTAGTAACTTAAAGTTTAGCTTTATACACCAAGGAGTTTTATCATTAGCAGGTAATTTAAATTCTTTCTTCTTCCCACCCCTTTTGCCCCAGGGAATGCTAAGCTTGTTTTTCAAACCCTCCTTCTGAAATATGAGGGGCAAAAATGGTACTAAAAGTCAGGATTTGAAGACACACAGAGATCCTTTGGCAGCCTTGAATCCTCTCCTTGAACTCTTTGTATCAGTCTATGGAAGGACAACTGGGTTGTCACTGACGAGGCAGAAAGAGACTCTTAGAAACTGGATCCGCACAGAACTTACTAGCATATTAGGGGTTGTTTCTCTTTTCCCTCCTGTATTGGTTTGTTAAGGTTGCCTCAGATGTTGTCATCAATGATAGAAACTTATTTTCTCACCGTTCTGGAGGCTAGAAGTCTGAGATCAAGGCATGGCAGCTTTGGTTTCTTCTGAGGCCTCTCTCTTTGGCTTGTCATTTCTCTGTGTTTTCATGTATCCTTCCCTCTGTTCACATCTGTGTCCCAATTTTCTCTTCTGATGAGGACACCAGTCATATCAGATGAGAGCCCACCCTAATGATCTCATTTTTTAAAAAGATTTTATTTATTTGAGAGAGACAGCCAGCATGAGCAGGGGGGAGGGGCAGAGGGAGAAGGAGAAGCAGGCTCCCCACTGAGCAGGGACCCCCAATGTGGGACTCTATCCGAGGACCCTGATCATGACCTGAGCTGAAGGCAGATGCTTAAGGACTGAGCCACCCAGGCGCCCCCTACTGATCTCATTTTAACTTAAAGACCCTATCAGTAGTAGAGTCATATTATGAGATACTGGGAATTAGGATTTCAACATATGGATTTTAGGGGAGGGGGACATAATTCAGCAAATAACACACTCAGTAAACTTTCTCAGTACTATAGAAATGATTCCAACACACCCTAACCCCATGGCTGACGG
This sequence comes from Mirounga leonina, assembly GCF_011800145.1. Taxonomy (NCBI): domain Eukaryota; kingdom Metazoa; phylum Chordata; class Mammalia; order Carnivora; family Phocidae; genus Mirounga; species Mirounga leonina. The sequence continues at coordinate 23,227,353 of NW_023270865.1, read as the reverse complement.
TGAGGAAGAGGGAGAGCTAAATGTCCCCAGTGCTGTGGCTCACAAAGGGAACAGTGGGACTAACATTTCCTTAGAGAACTGTGGGTAATCATGACAACTCTACACATAACAAGTTTGCCCAGTTGTGTGGATGGGCTCCTGAACTTTAACGTCTCTTACAGCCTTGAGAATCCATAATCTTTCCTTTCAAAATATTTGTATGATTCAGCAATGGTAATATTTTCTACAGGTTCAGCACAGATGGGGGCTGACATATATAGATGATATAGAAAAATGAAGATGGAATTTGCCTTGTGTGGTATTCATAGGCTTTACCATCCAGCCTAAAAATATATGACTAAGTCCTTTTTCAGTTTTTGCTAAGCCAGATATCTGAAGAACGTTCAAAGATGTTTTACTGATCTATAAATGCCATGAGTTTTGCTGATGGAATAACATATTTTGCCCAACTTAAGTTCTTGCACACAAATATATAATTTACAATCACTCTTTCCTCAATTTTTTCCCACCTAGTAGATTTTCCCATCCAATAAATAGCTGCATGTGCTTTTGTGTTCTAATTTATGTATGTTGGCTGTAGATAATAAGTTGCTGAGATGAGCATTATCCCCAAATTTAAATTTAGATACTGAAAAATAAACCATGATAAAATTCTAAAAATGTTTTAAGTAGAGTAGCTAACAATTCTGTGTTAGAATTCTTACAATGAGGACCATTCCTCAGAAAAGTCTTTGAAGTGGAGACAGTTTTCTTTGGGATCAGCCCAAGTAATCCTGCTGTGTAAATCCTAGGGCTGCCATCATCACTGTGCCCCCGTGGGCTCTGTCCTTTCCCACTGATGTTTTAGACTCTCTCTGTCACCTAGCCTTTATCTTAAGACAGCCCCCAAATTTCAGTGATAATACAAACAACCGATGAATATTTCTCTCTAAAATATCAAGGGGCTGGGTGAAGCAGGGGGGATCAAAATGCCAAATCCCAAAACATTATTCTTCCAACTTCATGCAAAAATAGTTTTCCTCCAGCTTGGTGACGTCTTGCTATACTCTCATCTGCTAGAAAACTGGATTCCAGCGGGGTTTTTGGTAACTTGATTTTTATCTGAAGTCATGTTATATTCTTAGAGGATTGTGGCATCAGTTCAGATGACCATTTCATTATAAAGCCTCAACATCCATTACATCCTTGACACTTTAAAACCTTCACTTCTCTACTTTTGAAACTCTCCCCCAAGCCACACACTGAAAACTATCCTGACCCAATGCTTACTCAACCACCTGTTTATTGGTAATTCCCAAATCTTAGCAACCAGCTCCGATTCCTTTAATATTGCCTATTAGAAAGCTGCATGATGAATGTCCTACAGACATCCACAATTCAGTAGGACCAAACAAAAGTCATTTTGTCTCCCCCAGATTCCCCATTCTCTTCTCGGATGCTTGGATTTATAAACAATATCCTTAGGGGTGGAACAGGCAGAGTTTACAAGGCAGCCTGGGTTCCCCTCCGTGCTCTGCCACTGAGCTATGTAGCCAGGCTAAATCTCCGTTTCCTCTTGTGCAAAATGGGCACCATGATATCACCAAATTTACTCGCCAATTCAGAGAATTAGGTGACATAATTCAGGGAATGTGCTTAGCGCACAGCCTGGTGTGTGATTTGTTGTCAAGAAAAAAATTGTTTATTTACTATCAGAATAAACACCAAGAATTTAAATACAACTAAAAATAATTTAAGCAGTCATCTAAGTCAGTAACCTGGGACAAACGTCAGACTTCATCCTCTCTGGGAGGCTCTTGTCCCATCAGCCACTTAAGACTTACCTGTTTCTTCCTCCATGATGCTGTCTTTATTTTTTATCTGGTCTCTGTCTGTTCTGCTAATACTGTAGGTCAGTCACTTACACCTCACTTGCACTGCTGCCATAGTATCCTAACTGGTCTTGGCATCTCTAATATATCCTGGTTCTCTACTTTCTTTCTTTCTTTTTTTTTTAAAGATTTTATTTATTTATTTGACAGAAAGAGACATCACGAGAGAGGGAACACAAGCAGGGGGAGCGGGAGAGGGAGAAGGAGGCTTCCTGCGGAGCAGGGAGCCCGATATGGGGCTCGATCCCAGAACTCTGGGATCATGACCTGAGTGGAAGGCAGACGCTTAAGGACTGAGCCACCCAGGCGCCCCATGGCTCTCTACTTTCTACTGCATACTTTTACAAAGTAATCTTTATACAGGAAGCACATTTAAATATATTACTTTCCCACTTAAAATAATATCCGTTATTCAAGGTAAAATACAAAATTCTTAGTAAAAGCATAATGACCAACTATAATATGTCTTTTCTTTTTCAATCTGTTCTGTTTCTTGCTAGGCTCCCAGGGTAAGCTCATTTATATTTTATATAAATTTATTAAATTTATATACATAAATTAAATTAAATTAAATATATTCAATATAGTTATATTAATTTATATTTATTTACAATTTATGTTTATTTATAATTTATATCAGTGCCACAGTTTCTTTCTCTTTCTTTCTTCTTTCGTTCGTTCTTTTTTTTTTTTTTAAAGATTTTTTATTTATTTATTTGAGAGAGAGAGAATGAGAGAGAGCACATGAGAGGGGGGAGGGCCAGAGGGAGAAGCAGACTCCCTGCCAAGCAGGAAGCCCGATGCGGGACTCGATCCCGGGACTCCAGGATCATGACCTGAGCCGAAGGCAGTTGCTTAACCAACTGAGCCACCCAGGCGCCCCTCTTTCTTTTTGGTTAGTTATCTTTCTGGGGTCTGCACTTTCCTTTTCCTTAATTTCCATTTAAAAATTTTATTTAAAATTCAATTGGCAGATATGTGGAATTGTTTCTTTTCTACTTACACTATGTTTACTTAATATTTTCTTTAAATTGTCTCATTCTTTTTTTAATATAAGTTTATTCTTTTAAAAGAAGGCATCACTGCTATAACTTTAAAATAGTTACATTTGCAATAAATAGAGGGCGATCATTAATGTTAATGCAATGAAAGCAAAATAATTTTATTACATTCTAGTTAGATCCCATGACTTAGTAAAGAGGCAGTAGACTGAGATATCCTTTTCTCAAATAAAGAAAAATGTTTTATATTAGAAGTAATTTTCATAAGATATAAAAGCTGAGAGGTAAGGTCTGATTACAGAAGCCTTTCATATGCAGAAGACAATCTATCCACCTATTTTTGGATTTCAACAAGTAAATTTTTTTTAATGTTGCATTTTGTTTCTTTTTTTTAATGCAACATTTTTTTCCTTCAAATTGTTCATAAGTTCCTTTATTTGTTTTAGTATATTTATTAGTAGACTCACCATAAGTCAATTCACATGCGGCTGTCCAATTTTATACCTGTTGTTCCGTGGTAATTATTAAGAGTAATACTTACATTTAACTCCCCAAAGTATACCAATATGAATGATAGAGTATATGGTTGCATTTTTTTCTAATCTGTATACTTCTGATAGGGGCTATGATCCAGTATCATTTTTCTTTTGAAGTAATTGTGCTTCTCAAATATTCGGTATTTAGGCCCATCATCGACTACTTGTCACTACTCGTCAGTCAACGCGTAAGGGAAAAGGCCAGATTGCCATTCTTGTTATCCTGAATTTCATACTGGAGCCAAAGGTGCTCAACTGAAAAAGCCCCAAGCACCAAAATCAACTTCAGTCATTTCTCACTCTCACTCCTCAAATCAAGGTTTCATCCTTTGCCCCCAATAGAGAAGTGGCTTTAGGAAGGACTACACTTTAGATTTTAATTCAAGAGTCATGAAAATCTGGAGGATAGCAGCAAGGAGATTTGCCTAGAGTTAACTGAGCCCTGCCCATTTTTCTCAGCCACTTAAATCACAGAGGAATTCGGGTATGTCCTGGTTTTGCTTATGAGACACATGGACCAGAGCACTAGTCACTGCTGTGGATTGTGGTTGGCACCATTTGCTCGAAGCCAATGGTGAGGTAGGGCTGAGATGGCGGAGCCTGGACACGGGGTGGGAGGTGAATGATTATGGTCCAATGGAGGTGACCTGTGAGAGAGCAGGACTCCATAAGTTACTGCCTGCCAGGGTGGTGCCTGAAGAGCCCCTGCTCCAGTCTGAAGCCACCACTCCAGCCAAACCAGTTCAACACTGACTTCTGTCACTTCATGGTTTTCACAGCATTTTCTGTTTCTTGTTTGCCTTTCATCATTCTTCCAGGTATTGATTCTTGAGGAGGGAATGCAGAGTGATGCTAAGTTCAGTATCTTCAGAAGAAGTAGAATCTGATCAGAATCCAGTTAGGGCCTGTTTTCATTTCTTCCATGTCCTAAAATGCACCTTTTAAAGTTTGGATGGTGACTAGCAAGAATCTCTTAGAGCAAGGGTGTTCTGCCATCAGTGGGAACTTGCTGTTATGTCTGCTAAACTTGTGCAGTTTCCCACATGGCACTCCTCATACCATCTCTTTCTATTTCAAAGTTTCACCAAGACTTAAATCATGGCAGATTGCCCCTGAATGAGAAGATGGCTATGTTTAGTTTCTCTTGTCCAGTGGCACATTACAGTATATTTCAGCAGCTTTTACTAGCTCACACTTCTACAAGTTGGAATCTAGCACTCTATGACTAAGTCCTTTGTTCAGGATATCACAGACTGAAATCAAAGTGTCAACCAGATCCTCGAGCTCACTAGCTGTTGGCAGAACTTATTTCCTTGCAGTTATAGGACTGAAATAATAGCAGTTACCTTGCTGGCTGTCAAAAGGGGCTGTTCTTAGCTGCTAGAGGCTGCTGCCATGTGATCTCCAAAACACGGCCATCATAAAAATCTACCTCTTTCCTTTTAAGGATTGTGCCCACCCAGCATAATATCCTTTTCAATCAACTCAGAATCAACTGATTAGAGACCATAATTCCTTCTGCCATAAAACATAATTATCAGAATGATATCCCATCATATTCACAAATCCCACTGACCCTTATGGCTAGGAAATTACATAGGGCATAGACTAGGGGGCCATATTAGAATGTTATGATGCTGCATAGCATAGAATAAATTCAAATATATATTACATTAATTATAAATGGTCAATACCCTAGTCAATAAAGGATAGCAATTTCTATACCATCCAATAAAAATTTAAGATGTAGACTATGAAGGTTCAGGTCCTTCTAAAATGTAAACTAAATTGCACAAGAATTAAAGACCACCGAGTAATTTAAGAAGGTCTTTTACCAGGGTTTGGTCGTAGGGCAAATATTAGCTCCTTAAAATAATACATGAGCAATAATTTACTTTTCTAGCTTACTTCTTTTGAATTCAGAGCAGGTGGCTTTATGAAACCCTATAGTTTAATTTATAAAGGATCAAAAGGCTATAAATAATAAAGTCCCCAGTAATAACTTAATTTTATCTCCACATGGTAAATTCCTCTCTTTATGCTACATTCTTCTCAGAAATCTCAAGTCTACCTTTCCAAATCTCTTAAAAATTATTTAAATATGTATAAATTTGCTAAATCATCAGATGATGTAATACATTTTACATTGACCTTTCATATTTGAACATCAAGGAATAAATCTAAATAAGACTGATAATTTCAGGGGCGCCTGGGTGGCTCAGTTGGTTAAGCGACTGCCTTCAGCTCAGGTCATGATCCTGGAGTCCCTGGGTCGAGTCCCGCATCGGGCTCCCTGCTCGGCGGGGAGTCTGCTTCTCCCTCTGACCCTCCCCCCTCTCATGTACTCGCTCTCTCATTCTCTCTCTCTCAAATAAATAAATAAAATCTTTAAAAAAAAAAGACTGATAATTTCAGGACAATCCTATAAGAATCCCAATTATTGAACTGAGCATAAAGTAAGGATACTTTACTTAAAGAGAAGGCTACCAGATCATCCAGCTTCTTCTTTCATCTCTACTAATTTATAACAATCTGATGCACAACAATCTTTAATTTTATAGTCCTGTTTCATAATACTATATGAAAGTTGATAACTTTTACAGATGGTCAGTTTGAACTAGGCTGAAAAAGGAAAAGACAGAAAAGGCAAGTGCATTATTTTCACATGAAAAGCAGAAAGCCAAGTACTGAGGGAGCCATTTTTCTGAAACAAATGTTAAATGGTTCTGAAAATTTTGTAAAAGTCACAAGGTAATGTACATTGCATTCTTTCTCAAACATATATGCTGCAATAGAGATGTTATCTATTTTGAAGTTTTGTTATAATGCATTATACTGACATTAAATTGGAACATGGAATTTTCACAAAGTTAAGCTTTTAAAAATATTTCAGTTGTGCAAGTCATAAAACTCAAATAACAAACTCATGAGTTTAAGGAATAATTAAAATACTTGGCAAAAATGAACTGCTATGATGGTTAATAGTGATCTTACACTGGATGGAAAACTGTGTACATTTCAATACAAAATGTAATCCTCCACTTAATATTATGATCCCTTGTGTAGATAATAAGTTAATCCACCTGAAAATAAAGGTATTACTAATAGTAAATTATATGTGCTGAGTGGGCCTAATGGCCATAACTCCTTCATGAGATTTATCTCTGTGCTTGAAAATGATCACAAATATCAGTGAACATCCTTTTGGGGATTGCATATACTATATTGATCTATGATTCAAGTTACATTTTTGGAGGTAATAGTGCACAGTAGGAAAGAGAGAAGATATGGGAATCAGGGAGAGGGGTTCAATATTTTCCCCCACTTTGGCTATCTTGGTCAAATTGCCTAACCACTTAGGACTTGATTTCACTTGTACAAACTGAAGAAAATAAAACACTGCTCATAAAGTGATATAGTGGTTAGAGAATCAAATGAGATATATAAAGTACTTAATACAATGCCTGACATGTAATATATATTCAATAAATGATAGTACTTTTAGTTCCTTGAAAAATTAGTTACAGAATCCAATGAGTTTGGGACAAACAGGTTTCCTCCCCTATCTGAAAGTCTTTATGCCACTTTACTTTTATGAAAGAGCTACAGTAGTGCCTGTTGTTTCCTTATTGAAAGAAATCCAAAGAGGATTTTCACTTCAATAAAGTGGTAATTGCTTCTTTACTTTATGTGATTCCCACCTACAAAAGGTTTCATAGGAATGCTCTGCTTTCTGATAGAGGGGGAAACCTGTATCCCATGCTTATATCTATCTTTTGACAACTCACAATGCACAACAGTTAATGAAATGCTCTGGGAGAAATTATGCTCTTTTTTTGTATTTATTTAAGCCTAATATTATGGCAGTTGTTTCATAGCGAGTGTGTGTGGGTGTGTGAGAGAGGGAGAGAGAGGAGATGTTTCATGTTACTTTCATTCTGAAATCAACTTTGTTAGTACTGTATTTCTACTTTATCTTTTCATCATCATAAATAAGGCTCTTTCTGCTACATTAAGCCTATAATATGAAATAATTTAAATTGACAAAGTTAAAATTGCATGGGAAAGCATTTTCTCTTGATTATAACAGTTCTTGAAATTCCAAAGACTGAAATTTTTTTATTTTACTTTTTCCTTCATCGTGGAGGTGTGGTGCTTTTTCACTTTGGTGGACGAGACATATTTGGAAAAAAAAAATAGAGTCCTGGAGACTTCTTTACCAACTTATCTGGAAGCAATTCAAGTTTTGTGAATGTAAACTAGCATCCCTTTAGATCTCCCTGTTGGATAATTAAATTTCCCATAGACAGTTCTATGCACATTCCGAATACTAAGTTTTTATACTGGGAATTGCTTGGTATTTTCCTCGGTTATTAAATATCCCCCATTCTTTAACGTGGGGTCAGTTAATTACTTAATGTTAAAAGAAAGCACTATGAGAATTTGTCCAAACGATTTCCGTTTTCAGATTAAATACTTCTTAATACATGTGAATTTCAAATCAAACGCACTTCAGGCGAATTCTAAATTTAGGAAAAATGCAGGTATTCTCGAAGCAGGATTTTTTTTAGTTATAAGCTGGGAATTGAGGAAGAGAGAGAGAAAAGCTATAAGGAAAGATGTGTATTTGCACTTAAATGGCGATGATTTAATCAGTCGGGGAGCTCTCATCCAGATGTTACCCTTGGAGCATATTCGTAGCAGCCCTGTAGATTTTCTAATATTACAGGAGCAGCAGAATGTCCTTCTTTTAACTTGCTTCTTTTCCCAGAGAGAACATTGGCAGGTAGAAATGGCTCTCTGAACACAACTGAATGCACAGCTTTTAAAAAGAAGACTGTGGAGGAGGGGGGAGGCAGAGGGGAGCATTATGGCTTAGTGGCAATTTTCAGGAAATCAAAATCAGAGAGTTAAATATATTCCCTTTCTTGTAAGTATTATTGTTTTTATTACCCTCTCAGAGTTCAAAAATAGGAAAGTTTATAAAAAACCACGTTTTGTTTTGTTTTCCTTGCTGTTATTGTTGTTATTTTCCTGAAGATCGTAATGTCATGGCAGGACAAAATTCAGGACAGACTCTCACACAAGAATAACAGCAATGCAGGACATTTTTTTTTTTTTTTTTTGGTCCCTTGTCTGCCAGGGTCCCCTTCTCCCTCCCTTGCCCCAGTCTGCCCCCCTTTCTATGCCATGTGGCACATAATCATAATTCCCTAAACAAATCTCACAAAAAGATTTTTTTTCATGAATTTACACCGAAATGTTATCTCTCTAAAGTTTATTTGCATTTTAAACCTTATCTCAGTCTGTGGAAGCAAAGAATTTAACACCCTGTAAAGGGGATTTTAAGCATCACTTGGCAGGCAGAGGTATGTTTTCTGTGAGCAAATCCTTTTCCTGCTTCTCAGAAATTATATTCTCTGTAGTTGCTTCTCCAGGTGGGAAGGCAAAATAGCTCAGAAATAAAATCACAGGGTTCAGGGGCAGGCGGACATGAATTTGGATCCTTGCTTTTGTCAGTTACCTCTTGAATGATCTGGAAAAAAAAAAAATCACTTGACCTCTCATTTTCCACGTCAGTTAAGTGAGTTAAGTAATCAGCTCTACCTATGGCTGTGTGAGAATTGAATAGGGTATTGACAAAAATATGCAGTTAATAAATGGTAACGATTATTATTGCATTAACCTGGTTTTAGTTGGAAGAGTTAGAGTATTTGATTTACCTTTCATTATTATTTTTTTAATAGAATGATGTGAGTCTTATCTGCTTTGTGAAATGTTAAAATCTCTTAAAATATTGATCACCATAGATGGCTGCCTATGTCTAGTCCAACATCCTTGGAATTCTCCTTGATGTTTCCACTTGGGTGCCTGCCTGCCACCGCATATTCAGCATTTTCTCTGTTCTTCTTTGCACTAGGATCAATACCTACCTATAGCTGTCTGGGCCCCTTCTGACAAGATATAATGCCTGAGAACAGGAATGCCTCAGGCTCAGCAAAAATAGAGCGGATTAGAGAGCAAGGAGAGTCAACTATAAACTCACAGATTAACCTAGCATCACCAGCACAGAAATTCAAATTCCATAGTTTCTTACCACTTAGGGTTGAGATTCTAACTCCATGCACTACGACCTGTCTTTGCTGGTTTTCTGGACTTAACAGACTTGCGGTAATATCAGTGATATTTTCAAGACTTTCTTTTCTCAATATAAAAATATCTGGCTATCGGATAACACCTCTTTATTAATCCTGTCCTATGGTTTACTGCTTTTATTCATTAAACAATTTACATTAATTCAGCAAGCATTTACTGGATGCCAGTGATATGCTTCAGAGGAGTCAAAGTATTAATGTGTTCACCCAGGAGCTGGGCCTTTTTAAAATAATCTTTTGTAATGTGGTCAGAAATAAATCATTTATTATCACTTCAACCAAATTCTTCTCTTCATTTTACATTTTATTCTAACATTACCCCCATTACGTAATCATGCAATAACAAAACTGACCAGCTATAAAGTCTGGCTAATTCTTCCTGAGTAATGGTTCCTGTATCTCCCACACTATTTTTTTAAAATTCTCATTACCATTACATTAACTCAGATTCTTATCATTTTATGCTAATACATATTATTTGATTCACTCTTTATTTTAACCCCAAAACATTTAATCTGAGTGAAAGATATATTTATGTCACCTTTCACCTTGCCATTCATCTACAAATAAGTAAATAAGCAAATAACCTAAATGCATCTTCCCATCTTGCATCATACACAAATACTAATTCCTAGTGGAGTAAAGATATCAATGTAAAAGAGAGAGATTTAAAAATGATGCTGAAAAATACTGAAGCCTATCTTCATGATATCTGGCTAGGAAAAGATTTCTTAAACATTATATAAAGAGAGAATATCTTGAAGGAAAACTTTAATTAATCTGACTACATTAGTATAAAAAGTTCAGTTCACCAAGTAGCATCATAAAGCAATAAAGACATTTGGTTTGTAATGCATAGACAATGCCTATGGAATTCAGAATATGTTAGAAACACCAGGGGGAAAATTTGGCAAGTTTCTATTTTAATCAAGAGAATGCAAATACTGTTTCACACTATCACACGGGTAAAAGTTTGAACCTCTAAAAATAGCCATTTTTAAAGTATGAAAACTCTTTTATAGTGCTAGTAAGAGTATGTTACTTAATGGGAGTCTTTCAAATAGGATAGATGTTTTCTAACTTGAATACAAAATGAGAAACATAACTGTGTTTATCTCCCATCAAAGAGTCCAAACTCTGGTGTCTCGTAACCTGGATGGCGTCAAAGAGCTTGATCTCTATTTCATTGTTTTATCATTTTGGTGGATCCAAGATGACCTGCTGCCATTTGTTAATCAAGAGCAACAAAGAACGTCCTGAGAAATCAAGATGAAAAAGAGAATAAAGACTGTCATTCTCTAGAGAGAACATCATATTTAAGAGATAGTTTGTTCATTCAATAATATATCCAGTAAGTATTTATTGAGCAACCATTATGTGACAGGCACTGGCCTAGAATCTTTCTCTATATGGCATTCCATACAGAGAAATTACCACCATTGGAGCTGGGCATTGAGATATAAAACTTCATTTTCGACATCCATATATCAATAAATTAAGCTACATGTTATGAAACACAATACCAGTGTTACATAATATCAATATGCCAGGGGTCCTCTTGGAAACTTGGAGCAGGGAATTATGTTATGCTTTGTTTTTCTCGTGACATCTAACATGATTTCTAAGCCAAAGCAAATAATTAAATACATACAAATTAAACTAAGTTATTAGCTCATATATTTGTGCATTCATCATATACCCTTTGATCCTTGACATGTTTCAGGTGCTATGCTAGATTCAAAATATAATAATATTTTACAAATATTGGTTCTCAAAACATTTCTCTACTTTTGTAGGAAAAGGCATATAAATAAGTAATTATAAAAGTATGGGTTAAATATAATGATAAAGCTACATCTAGAAATTTATTGGATCATAAAGGAGGATTGCCTATCTGATGAAGTTAAGAAGCTAAGCTAATCAGGGTACCTGGGTGGCTCAGTCGGTTAAGCATCTGTCTTCAGGTTCAGGTTATGATTCCAGGACCCTGGGATGGAGTTCTGCATCAGGGTCCCTGCTCAGCGGGGAGCCTGCTTCTCTCTCTCCCTCTTCTGCTCCCCTTGCTTGTGCTCTCTCTGTCAAATAAATAAATAAAATCTTAAAAAAAAAAAAAAGCAGCAGCTAAGCTAATCTTTCTAGAGAATATGATGCCTGAACTGAAAGATAAGATGGAATTGGTCAAAAAAACAATAATAGTGATAATAAGTAGTAGTGGTGGGTCTTTTTCAGCAGACAGAAGAGCATAAAAATGATTTGAGATTAAAAAGGAGATTGACTATAATCAAAATTAAGAATATTCAGCATAAGTATCTCCACTTCCATACATTTTGGTATGCATATTTTTGGAGAAAAGTGTCAGATTATCAAACATTTTTATTTTTGGCCTTTGTTATAATTTATTATAGTGCTGAGATTATGGGGGAAGAAAGAAGAGGTGGGGAAGAAGAGAAAGATGAGAAGATAGGGGACAGGAGGAGGAGCAGAGAGATGGGTAAGATCTTCATCAACCAGTTGTGATAATTATAAGAGACTCACTAATATATGAATTTACTCATTATTCTTTCCTTATTTTCTTAATATTCTCTCACACATATTTGATTATAATTTTAAAAAGCAAAAAGAAGCAGATACTAGCCATTAGTTCAAATATCTGGTAGTATAAAATTATTATGCATTGTAAATTAAGTATAAATAGATTAAATTATTCCAGATTAATGTTTGTTTCTGTTCTAAGAAAGTCTTTGTGGTGGTCCGACCTGAATACTCCGTATTGCCTAATAATAACTACACTGTTACTGGTGTGGTATTTATTTATAGTGTCTTTTTAAAGCCAGATTTACATGACAGAATTTTAATCAACAGATAAGGAAAATGGTTGTTCTAGTTCCAATAACTATATATATATATTTTAAAGATTTTATTTATTTATTTGAGAGAAAGAGAATGAGAGAGAATGAGAGAGAGAGCAGGGGAGGGGGAGGGTCAGAGGGAGAAGCAGACTCCCTGCTGAGCAGAGAGCCTGATGCAGGGCTCGATCCCAGGACTCCAGGATCATGACCTGAGCCCAAGGCAGTCGCTTAACCAACTGAGCCACCCAGGCACCCCAATAACTATATTTTGTTACAAAAGCAAAGCTATGAGAAGTTTGCCAACAACAACAACAACAGCAACAAAAAAAAGAAAGAAGAAAGAAAGAAAAAAGGAAAAAGAAAACTTTCAGTGTCCTGAGGTAATTTTATAAAAACTTAATGTAACTAATAATAGAGGTGATTTTTAATGATGATAAAAGCATAGTGCAGACTGTTTAAACTCAAAACCTTCTACTTTCAGTCATCTTGTCTACATTCTTTAAATCACAGGCAAAAATGTAAATGTTACACTTTTCCTGATAACCCTATGCCCCCAGACCAAAAAACCCCAAGTATTTTCCATTTACACAATGGCTATTGATGTGGAGTCAAACGTTTTATCCGTTACTTACATTTTTCATTTTACCCAACCCTTACTCCTCACAAGAAGGTGTTTGCCTCTTGTGTTACTGTTGGGTACCACCCCTTGTGTTTATGCCCTTGATAGAATGAGCACACGCAAAGTACAAGTCTCTCAGCCTCTGTGGGCAATATCTTCCTTCTCTAACTTCTCAATGAATATAGAAGGATGTTTGTTGGATCTGGCTATTTTGATTCTGGCCAACAGTATGTTAATGTCAAGTACATTTTTATCACTTCATCTAAATAACTGAATTAATAAATTCAAAGAGAAAAGTATTGTTTATTGACATATCTATGAGAAATGCGCATATTGTGTGGATAATTTGTTCTTAATTTAGAAATTCTGGAAATGAAAGCTATCATATATGTATATACATATATATACTTATTTATGTTTATGGAAGTGGAGTTTTAAAAAATGAACTTATTTCCTCACCTAGTATATTTCATAAATTATCCTAATATGTCTATGTCTCCAATTTTCTTTTTTTAAATTTTGGGTGGAGGGGAGGAGTACAAGATGATAAGTTATAGTCAAATTGATTAATAAGGTGATTCAGTTCTTCAACAAATGTTTGCACTCTAGTATTAACAAAACTGAAAGATAAATTATTTTGTTATTGGTTTCTTTCTGCTAGCTTGGGATTCATTTCTCAATTGCATAGGTTAATAAATTCAAATTAACATATCATTCTTCAGTGATAAAATATATTTGAAAGGATACCACATTAGAATAGAACCCTTGATTTTCTATGGGTGACATCTAATTAAATGAATAATTTATTTACCTATGTGGTTGATTTTAAAACACATATTTTATACTATAAGAATAATTAGTATATAATTTTAAATTATATTTTTTCAAGTTCTAACATTAAATTTTTAATTTCTACAAATAATAACAAAAGAGAGAAGATGATATGCTCTTCCCCAATTATATCATAGTTTTTTTTTTTTTTTTAGTCTTCTAGACCCAATTTGGTAAGTTTGACTAAGATAAACAAGCTTAATAACTAACACAAACTGATATTTATTTTTAGCACAGTTTTATGAGTGTGTTTGTGTGTATGTGTGTGTGTATAAGATAGGGATTATTTTACTCTAGGTATCTAATATTTTTGCTAAGTTTTTGAATTTAAGGTAGGTTGAATCACTTAAAATACTTGTTCCCGATATCCTCATCTCATTCTATATTTTGCAATGTTGAATTTTGTTCCCTGTGAGAAGTGCATTTATAGAATTGCAAAAATTTATAGAATCTCCAGAAAATTTAGAAAAACATATTAAATTGAACAGTTATACTATCAGCATATATTTTGTATTTTGTCATCTATTTTAGAAATACTTTAGTTAGCCATAGTTAGTTGCTGAGTGAGATCATTTATATCTGCCCATAGTTGTGACAAAGCTTATAGTTAAAGGATTAAAACATCCAAGTCTCCTTACTTCTAAATTCAGAGGGATTTCACCACATTCCTATGGGTTCTCTGATAATCAACATTTCACAAAAAGTCATACTTCCAATATCTGCACTCATGCCCTCTACCCCAAACAACATGAAAATATATCTGGGGGGCGCCTGGGTGGCTCAGTTGGTTAAGCGACTGCCTTCGACTCAGGTCATGATCCTGGAGTCCCTGGATCGAGTCCCGCATCGGGCTCCCTGCTCAGCAGGGAGTCTGCTTCTTCCTCTGACTCTGCCCCATCTCATGTGCTCTCTCTCTCAAATAAATAAATAAAATCTTAAAAAAAAAAAAATTCTTATAAAAAAAAAAAAAAGAAAATATATCTGGGGAGGAAGGCAGAGTCACCTCTCAGGGAGTGTAGTGTTTGAAGAGAAAGGTACTTCCCAAAAGAATAACTGCATATGGGGGCGCCTGGGTGGCCCAGTCGTTAAGCGTCTGCCTTCGGCTCAGGTCATGATTCCAGGTCCTGGGATCGAGCCCCGCATCAGGTTCCCGGCTCGGCGGGAAGCCTGCTTCTCCCTCTCCCACTCCCCCTGCTTGTGTTCCCTCTCTTGCTGTGTCTCTCTCGGTCAAATAAATAAATAAAATCTTAAAAAAAAAAAAAAAAAAAGAATAACTGCATATGGGATGGACTGACATTTCTTCCCCTGCATGGCCATGTGCTTCCTCAGGAGGAGAGGGTAGAAAAGAGGGCTGTGACTACCCCATGAAGCTGGGGACTACCCTTCATGTGTGTGCTCATTTGTGTGAAAGAGTGGGGGTATCCCCCAGACAGATGGCCTAGGATAAGAGGGACAGCCCACAAGGCGGAGCACTGGAGCTTTGGAGTCAGGAAGGAGTCTGTCTCGTGCCTGTCCCCCCACCCTGCCTGGAGACCAAGCACTTGGAGCAAGGGAGAGGGGTCGCCATGGAAGAGCAGACCACATGATTCCATCCACTCCAACACTCAAGAGGCACAGGTCTCGCCTTAGCTGGTAGAGAGAAGAGCTTTGAATCGAATAGGAGACTGGGGTTTTCATAAAGTCCTAAATAATAAAAGTGACTTTTTAATAAAGAAGTATGACTGAGAAGCTGCACAAGCAAACTGAGATATTGTTAAGGAAGTGAGCATCCCCAGTGATAAGATGGAGACAGGCTGGGATGGGGTGTTGTTCAGTATATCATAGATGGGACAGTTTTTGAAAAACATACAAGCTAACTTCTCACCCCCTTTCACAACTGACCCTCTCCAATAAAAGAGTTACATATATACATCATATTAACTACATTTATACTATTAGTATGATGTCCAGTAAGTGTCATGTTGCCCTTTGTAGATCTAGACTCTGCTTACTTCTGTCATATCATAGACTATGTATTTACACTATGATCCCAAATGCCAATTTCCAAATCTTATCCTGGTAAGAGGTATTATTCAGGTAAAATGTTTTCATGTAATTTATCTTAGTAGCAGTATTTTATAAAATATTCATAGGACCCTTGCGATTATAATCCTTAGGAAAAAGACCTCTTTCTCCTTAGAGTTAAACATTTATAGCTTCCTTAACTGTGAAATGGACTCAGGGATAACAGTCTCCCTCTACCACAGAAATTCTGAGGTAATTAGAAGTACTCGAACATATTTCTCATTATCATTATCGGTATTATCATTATCTTGGAGAACACTAATAGACCAGTAAGAGTATGTCTTATTTTTTTTTTTTTTAAAGATTTTTTATTTATTTGACAGAGAGAGCACAAGCAGAAGGAGAGAGAGGGAGAAGCAGGTTCCCTGCTGAGCAAGGAGCCCGATGTGGGCCTCGATCCCAGGACCCTGGGATCATGACCTGGGCCGAAGGCAGCCGCTTAACCGACTGAGCCACCCAGGCGTCCCAAGAGTATGTCTTATTAATGGATGTCAGGAAAGCACTCCTTAGAGATAATTGCAGTAGGACTTTTCAAAGATATTTCTTCTCCATTCTGTAGCCTGTCTCTGAGGTAGCTGCTTCTCCTCAAATATCATCCAGAGTTATTTATTTTCAAAATCTGGTCATTGAGATGAGCATTTCGGATCTTGAGGCACATGACAGATCTTTTAGTCCAGTCTCCTTATTTCATCAGTGTGATAGCTATAGGATCAGGATGTCCTTGCTGGTATTTTACCAAAGCCAAACTGTGTTCTTCTACACCTACATATTCTATCGGTCCTCCACGTGCTCTAAGCCATTTTAGCTTAGAGCCCCTTTGAATACCTAGCAGATCACTCCTAGAAGACCAGGCACAAAATCCTGACTTGAAAACCTGGTATTTGTGGAAATAAATAAAGTACTCCCAAATGAGAGAAGCAAAGTTATTCAGAGCTTGCCAGAGTAAGGTCGTCAGCCAACGTTACATACATTTTGGCGGAGAATCAAACACAGACAAGAGGAGTGCAAAGCTTTAGACTGGGCCAAAGGAAAGACTTCAGGTGAGCCTTGATTGGAGGCTGTTGGCATGAAAAAGCTGTAGGCAAAATGTTTAAAAGTGGAAGCATAGAAAACAAGAGGCAGAGACATGATTAGTTAGGATTTTGAGACATCTTTTTGTCAGGTTAGAAAGTGTGGAGAATATCACTGAACAATGTATGCAGAGAAGTAATAATCAGGTTTACACTGTGACATAATCACTCTGTGTAGTGAAGAACACACTGGGAGGCAGAAAGCTTCCAGAGCTTTGGGTAGCTCTTCTCTCTACCAGCTAAGGCAAGACCTGTGCCTCTTGAGTGTTGGAGCAGATGGGGTCAGAGTGACCCAAAGACATATTTCACATTTTATCCACCCCTTCTCCCTTTCTAAATCATCCAGTTAGAACCATGAATATATTTACTAAGGTGATGGAATTTAAATAAATGATATGAGTATTACATAAATTTAAACTTCATTATTAAACCAAGAAGACAGTAAATATAACTTAAATGAAAAAATAACTCCATAGGTTCTGCAATGTCATGATTTTTCCATTTCCATTTTCCCCTTCCTTGTTCTTGCATATTTTGCATCTAATCTGTTGTTGTTGTGGTTGTTTTAATATATCTTCCTTCTGTGTATCTCCTCTGAAATCCAGAGGGGCATCACTTTTCCATAAGCCAAAGGAACAAGATCATCATTCCTTGATGCCCTTAAATAAATGCATTAGTCAAAATGACAACCTCATTGGCAATCAATAAAGACATAGAAAAAATGGCTAAAGCAAGTGGTGAGTTCAGAAAAGCAGTCTAGTTAAACAATTGCTCACCTAACTGAACAAGATTAATAGTGATTGATTTCAAGTACACCTTACAGAGCATATTTGTCTAACCATTCATCCATTCCTATCTCCTTTCCACCTTTCCCCTTTTTCTCAATGTCACTTTTAATGATGACTTACAGATTTAGTGAAAGAGCTAATTATAAAGTCTTACTTTCTCAATACAAACTGAAGGTTCTAAATATATTAATATCAGTGGTTTATCTGTATTGAATCATTTTGTACTCTATTTTTTTAAAAAAAAAGATTTATTTATTTGAGACAGAGCGCACACGTGAGCACATGAGCAGGGGGAGGAGCAGATGGAGAGGGATACAAGCTGACTCCCTGCTGGGCGGGGAAGCCCCTAGGCAGGGCTGGATCCCAGGACCCGGAGATCATGACCTGAGCTGAAGTCAGCAGCTTAACCACCTGAGCTACCCAGGCGCCCAAGAATTTTATACTTTATGAGAATATTACTTAATACTTGTTTGAAGAAAATGAAAAAGACCCTTCCCTACCATAACTTCATGTCCCAATTCATTTCACTTTTATGCACATCTAAAAAGCCATCTTTTCTAATAATACTTTTCTGATTTGGTCATCCTCTCTCTTTTTTTTTTTTTTAACACTTTTATTTATTTTCAGAATAAGCTATATATGAGAGGAAGGGGTCAGTGATGACAGCCAGGTTTTTTGTTTGGGTAAATGAACAAATAAATTTGAGATTGTTTTTTATGTAGCAAAATCTACTGAAAGCTGACTAATTTGAGTATGACAGATACCATTCTCTCAAATAAATTGCATGGAAAAGTAAAATATTTTGGTTCATAGGGATTGAATTAAGTCACTTCAATTTTGAGTTTGAGGCACCTGTAAAGTGTTCAAGAAGTGTTATGCAACCAAATTTGGCTGGGGGTATAGATTTAGGAATATCAGAAAATCCTTGATAGTCTTGTTAATGGAAATTATATAGAGAAGGAAGACAAGAAGGTAAAAGAAACTGATATTTAAGGGCCCTTAATCAGAAAAGAAGCAAATGGGAAAACAAACAAACAAACAAACAAACAAACAACAATGGCAACAAAACCATCACAGGAAAAAAAAACAACAAAAAACAATAACCAAATGGGAATCGATAGAGAGATAGAAAGCAAACCAGGATAAAATGCGGCTAAGGGAAGAGAAAATGTATTTCAAAAAACAGGGGAGAAACGGCTTTTGTTTTTAAGAAAAAGAACTGAAAAAGTTAATTTCAGTTACAAATTACTGTCTTAGGGCAATTCCTACCCATACTTATAGTGTAGTCCTGGCTACTGACCAGGGTTTTACATTAAGCCAGCATGTTGTTTGTGGAATTATCCTGCTTGGTTATAAATCTGATTCTTTTTTGATTCTTTATAATACAAACTTTCCTGTTAGTATAAAAATATTGTATGCCTTTGACATACATGACTAGACCTCCATGTGAGTGTTGACTTGCCATAGAGACAAAACTATCTGAGAAAGACAAGAGTGACAAATTGATGGAGATGTGTGTGTACATGTGTGTGTAAATTTAATACCTATGAACATTCGCAGAATGGAACTTAAGTTATTTACAGTTATCTTGTAATGGAGAATGTAGGAAGAAGTTAAATTTTGACATGTTTTAGGGTAACAACCATGTGAGAACGAGGAAAATATCTATGTAAGGAGCTATAGAGATAGGAAGATAGAATCAGCTTCTATTTAAAGGCTATAATTTCATCCTTATCCATGAAGTGAACTCATTTATGACAAAATACACTGGTTCCCATGGCACCCATAAATACAATATTATGTAAAACCATAATTTACATCAGGTTAAAACACACAGGCAATTTTAGATCCTGTAAGAAATTAAGTAGCATCCAAGTATTATTTACCCCATGTTTGCCACACTAAATTAGTATTTCTGTTAATCTAATTTATAAGTGGTCAGGATACTAACCACTTAGAAAAATATATATTATAGTAGATTTATGTAATATAATATCAAAATTATTTTTATTTTAGTTTATTGGCTTTTCTGTAATTCATATATTGCAAACTGATTTCTATTTAAATGAGTCATCAAAAGAGAGAAAGAGTTTTATTTATGTTTCCATGTATGTTTCCAAAGTCCGTTTCCATGAACATACTTCACTTTCCAAAACACTGATGTAGAAAACTCTGCTGTATTCTAGTTGATCTCTGCTGTCTTAGTGACATTAAGGGAACAAACCAATTTTTGCAGTGACAAGGACAAAAGAAATAAAGAGTAAAATATATTTATGTGGAAACAAAACAAAACGAAACAAAACAAAGCCCCAAACTTGATTTCATTGCTTTTGTGTCAATGTGAAATTGCAAGAATGAATTTGCTATGTATGTGGAGAATACCTTTGAATGTTTCTTGCTGTACTAGATAAAATAGAAGAAATAAAAGAGAATAAGAGGAACTATGTGATAATGCTAGTAGCTTCTTCTGTGACCTTGGGCAAGCCGCTTAACCTCCTGGTGACTCAGCTTTTCCATCTGTAAAACTGAATGGTAATTACCTCATTTATTCTGCACTCGATAGGTTGCCATTTGTATAAGCCTTGTTCAACATCAAGGACATTTCTTCAAGGCTTCCTTCTTTTCACAATTTAAATAACGATTAATGTGATCACTATAACAAAATGGGGAGGGGGGAAGCATCCGTTATCTACTTTTGCTGAACAATAGCTCAGAGTTAAGCCATGCCTTATCTGTTTTCCTGTGTGTACAAGGTTGTGAATGAAAGGCAGGAGCCAAAGACTAGAACAAACTACGTTTAAGTCGATAATTACCTACCAGTTATTTCTTAGTGATTTCTGTATTTTAATTCAGCTCCTAAAATATTTATAAACTCTCTCAAATCAGAATCAAAGCCATCAATGGAGGGGATACCATCTGTTGTTCGTGCCCATTATTTTTACCGAACTTTCTTTCAGTGTTTATTCAGGAGGTCAACTCCTTACCTCATTCTTTTTTTTAACTTTTTTTATTATGTTACGTTCATCATCATACATTACATCGTTAGTTTTTGATGTAGAGTTCCATGATTCATTGTTTGCGTATAACACCCAGTGCTCCATGCAGAATGTGCCCTCTTTAATACCCATCACCAGGCTAACCCATCCCCCCACCCCCCTCCCCTCTAGAACCCTCCGTTTGTTTCTCAGAGTCCATAGTCTCTCAGGTTTCATCTCCCCCTCCGATTCCCCCCCTTCATTCTTCCTTACCTCATTCTTATACTTTGGAAACATGCAAACAGATGTTCCGTTTTTCTCTTGCATATCATCAGTTCTGACTAATGATGGTAAAGTTCACATTGGTGGATTTTCCCTGGCCCACATTATATCTTCCCAATAACTTTGAGTCTCACTAGCATCTTGACACCACTTTTATCATTCAGTAAACACATCGATTACTTGACAAAGAAGACTTCAGCTAAATTGAACATTTTTAAGATCGATTTAGACACTGTCTCACTATTAGAAGAGCTAATACAATTTTAAGCACGTTTATTTTTCTCACATCTGGGATGCTGGCCTACAAACACACTTTAAAGCAGAGTATAAAAATCTTCAGCAATCCTTACAACCCAGAATCCACAGTTATATCACAATTAACACTCATAATCGCTAACTCCAGAAATGTGCACAAGCGATAGGGGAACACAGTGTTTAGATTAATACATAATTAAAATCTTTGATAATTGTGCTTACAGATTTGGACATCCAAGTAACATAATGAAGTGCTTAACTGGAAAATAATTTAATAGGAGGAGTTGAAGATTACCATATAGTGAAAGTGGTATTTCAAGTCACAGAAGCTTAATATTTCCCAAATCAACTATAAACCATGAAACTTTCTTGTTGGACTAATAGAATACCATCATGATACACATTCCCAATTTTTTTTAATTCAAAAATGCATAGTTTTATTATTAAAGACTTATTATAATAAAACACCACAAATAAAATAATGCTATTGGTTTTCGTGTGCCTCCTATCGCGTCAAACATACACTGTGAAAAGCTTTCTTGAACACACGGCATAATGAACATCTATCCATTGTCCTAGTTTTCCACAGGTGCAGGGTCACCAAACCTTTCATCCTGTAATAGACGTCCGCTTCTCTCTAGCTGACAATAACATTTTCCTTATTGTCTTTAAAAGTCCTTGTCGAGTGTTCTGCAGGCGTTTCCGGCTTTTGCTAACAGTCCCTTTAAGTCCCTTGTAGTTTCTGCCCTCTGCTTCATCCCCAAAACGATGTCATATGCCGAGGATATTTGGGGAAATCCCCTCTTCTGAGTATTAGATTCTTCTTTGGTTTTCTATTTCTTTTCTTTTTTTTTTTTTTTTTAAGATTTTGTTTATTTATTTGACAGAGAGAGACACAGCGAGAAAGGGAACACAAGCAGGGGGAGTGGGAGAGGGAGAAGCAGGCTTCCCGCGGAGCAGGGAGCCCGACGTGGGGCTCGATCCCAGGACCCTGAGGTCATGACCTGAGCCGAAGGCAGACGCTTAACGACTGAGCCACCCAGGCGCCCCTGGTTTTCTATTTCTGCATAGCAAACTATCCAGACCTAAGCGCCTTAAATAGCAACTTTAAAAATTATATCTCATGTTTTTTCTAGGTCAAGCATTTGGATAGAGCTTGTCTGGTTAAGTCTTCTGTACCATGTGACATCATATGAGAAAACATTGTGGGATTCACTTGGCAGATGAGCTCGATTGCCAGGTATACAATGTCTTCACTCATATGTGCTGTGGCTTGGGAACGACGACTGGAAGGCTGTCTCAGCTGGAACTGACAGAGCCTATAGGATTTTGATGGAAACAGGGTACAGCTCAGGGACCCAAAGGGAAGGTTATGAACTAACACCCTGTCCCTATTCCCTGTGACTATAGCTGGAGCAGCAGTTAATTCTCTCCTGGTAAGCAGGCCTTTAGCCAACCTAAAGGGTAGGAGGAAGTAGTGCAGTAAAATGGAGTTATTTGGAATTGTAGTCAGCTGTAAAGGGAAAATAAATAGAAAAATAAATCTTTGTCACATGAGGGAGGATTTCAAAAAAAAAAAATGAAAGTGCTAAAGAATAGCAATACCCATCAACAAACAGTTTCTCCTCTAAGGTATTATAGTATAATAAAGATATATATTTAAAGCAGTTAGTTCTGCCTCAATTGCAAGAGAAGCTAAATTTGATTCAATAATGAACCAATCAGGGTTCCAGTGGAAAAAGATGCCATAACTTCATTAGGATGATTCAAGGAGTGTTTAAGAAAATACTGTTTACAAAGATGTATGTGAGGGGTAGGGAAATCATGAGTGGTAATAAAATAATCTAGGAATGGTTAAGAGTAAAGATGCAATTCCTTTTAGTCCTGGAAGTGACAAGGAGAAGAATGGCTACGAGAACTTGAGAACTGTAGATAGGACACCTTCAGTGGAGTTGTGTACTGTATTTGAGGGATACAGTCAGCCTAAGGTGTACACATGGTGAGAGCCATGGAAATATAAAATAACCTCATCCCCCTATGATTGTCTACTCAGGTTCTTTATTGGCCAAATCCAACTGATAGCCAGAAAATATGGATAGCTTATTCAATCTGATCATTAAAAAAATCAGACAAATCCCAATTGAGGGACATTCTACCTGAATAACATTGTCCCCAAATATCAAGGTCATCAAAAAAAAAAAAAAAAAAGAAAGAAAGGTATGAGACTGTTACAACCAAGAAGAGCCTAAAAAGACATGACAACTAAATGCAATGTGGTATTCTGGGTGGGATCGTGAAACAGAAAAAGGAAATTAGGTAAAAACTGGGTAAATGTGCCTAAAATATGGGCTTTAGTTAATAATAATGTATCAACATTAGTTTACTAATTGTTAAATACGTACCATACTAATGAAAGACATTAAACGCTACAGGAAACTTTCTGTTCCCACATCTTTGCAATTTTCATAAATCTACAATTGTTCTAAAATTGAAGTTTATTAAAAGACAAATTGTAAACATTTTCCCTTTTTAGTGTTTTTGATGTTATTATCACCCATCTTTGAGGGAAATATACCTCCCATTCCATTTGTACACCTCAAACCACCTTGAAGGATAGAATATGCCTCTGAATCTCAGTAACTCTCAGGAATATCAGTTGGTTCAGGTATTTTTTTTTTTTGTTCTATTCCCATTACCTAATAGAGTGCCTGATATATGGATGGAACTCAAATTTTATTTATTTATTTATTTTTTTAACTTCACACAATTTTTTTTATTAAGATTTTATTTGACAGAGAGAGGCACAGCGAGAGAGGGAACACAAGCAGGGGGAGTGCAAGAGGGAGAAGCAGACTTCCCGCGGAGCAGGGAGCCCGATGCGGGGCTCGATCCCAGGACCCTGGGACCATGACCTGAGCCAAAGGCAGACGCTTAACGACTGAGCCATCCAGGCGGCCCTGGAACTCAAATTTTAAAGTAAGATTTTAAGTTCATAAATATTAAGGATGTATCCATGGTTTGAAACAAGTCATTTTTCAGGGATTTATAACATTCCTGATATTCAAGTATGCAAAGATTTTAACATGAACGAATTTTCTTATGAATTTAATAGTAATTATAGAGTATTGAACTACATATAGCACTTCACCAAAGAGTTGAAATGTATATACATAAGCTATAACTGGTAAAAAAACAAGAAAAAAAAGAACAACAACAAACAACAAAGAAGTCACCAGTTTTTATCAGCATGTGCAAATATTAATATTTGGGCTGTGTTGTATAATTAATTTGCCTTGGCAGCATGCCCTATTGTGTGTTTAGATTTGCTAATGCAACAACTAAGTGCACTTTGCCAATTCTTGTGAAAGTTGACAGACATCAGGTAGATTAAACTGTGCTACAGACAAAGCTTAAATAAATACTGTACCGTGTTAAAAATAATGACTGTAATGACTATTCCAATAACCCCGTGTAAAGCAACTCATTGTCATCTTTTGGAATCTTAAACTGACTGTAAGAGCTGTGGGAAGAGGGGCGCCTGGGTGGCTCAGTTGGTTAAGCGACTGCCTTCGGCTCAGGTCATGATCCTGGAGTCACAGGATCGAGTCCCATATCAGGCTCCCTGCTCGGCAGGGAGTCTGCTTCTCCCTCTGACCCTCCCCCTTCTCATGTGCTCTCTCTCATTCTCTCTCTCAAATAAATAAATAAATCTTTAAAAAAAAAAAAGAGCTGTGGGAAGAATCCACTTCAGAGAGAGAAAGGATGAAGGCAATATATTTGAACACATAAGCTCTCAAAACAACCTGTTAACCTGCGTTGTGTGATTGTGCCTCTGATTGTTCAAGCTCTCTTGCTGGTATTGTGACATGCGAATTGTTTAACAAGTACCCTGGGAATTAGAGGGTATTCCTCGGTAGTCACACACGGCCTTCTCTCTTGCATACATAGCAGTGTTGCTGTGTCTCCCAGACTGATCTAGCATTAATGAAATTGGGTGTCAAATGTGTCACCATGCTTTAACTGCCAGTGAAATTATTCTGTGGGCTTCTGAGATGAAAGACAAAACACCCTGAGAGGAACAGGATACAGGACTTAAGGAAGCAGGTGGAATGCATAGGATTTGTCTTTTATTTTTGGATTTGTTATATTTTGATACTTTAGTGCTTTATTCAAACAGCGGCCATAAGCTTTCCATCAAACAGGGAATTAGAGGCATTCCTCATTCATAGACACACAGAGACTCATAGCCATTAAAACTGTGTGCTGGAAACTTGCACTCCTATTTCTTTTAGATCTTATTGCGTAGCAGGTACCTACCTCTTAACAGACACCTAACTAAATTTTGAAAGGTATTTTCATAGAAATGATTTTCCTTTATTTGCAATTTCCTAAATAATGGTAACATTTGAAAACATGGCCACAGATATAACTAGTATCTTTTTTTTAATTAAAAAAATGTACCCAGGTTTCTTATAGAATGAAATTTAGTGTACCCATGTTATAACCATAAAATAAATTTAAAAAATTTAAAAATACACTCACTTTTTATGATAGAAATGCTATTTCTTTATAAAAACTGGTCAGTGGTCTCCTCTAGATTTGATTTACCCCTGTTCCTGAATAATGAATAAATTCTTGAGTTTTAATCCATTGTTTAATACCCAGCTGAAACTATGTCCCCTTCCATAAGCTTCTCTGGATTTCTCCAGATTTTACTAGTGTTATATTTATAAATTCTGTTAATATTTCTGGCCTATGCCATGGAACTAGTATTGCTCATTTATCATATATATTGTTTCTATTCAAGGGAGCACATAATCTAATATGGAAAGAGAAATATATGTAGTAAAGTGAAAAAAAATAAATTGACAAATAGTTGTAACAATCGCTGTTGGACACTTTTCAATAACCATCATCCCCCTTCCATAGTCACCAAAGTCCAAATTTTTATCAGGCACAGTTATCCAGAATAAAAGACCACATTTCCCATTGTCTTTTACAAGCTAGTGTGACTGTGTGTTAATGTTTCAACAATGAGATATCAGAACAATTTATGTGAAGGGCTTTCTGGAAATCTTTATATTAGGACATTATTCTTCCATCCTGCTGCCTAGAAGTCTGCGGTGATGGCTGTAGCTTTAGCAACTATTCTGAAGCAAGAGGTCTAACTGAGGATTTTGGAATAGGAAAGTAGGGGCTGGGACCCAGAAGATAGCAGCAAGTTTCTATAGTGTACAAGACACCCAACCTCAAATTTATTTCTTATCTCAAAGATAAGGTCATATTTTGTTTTAGCTATGCTAATATTGTGTGCTTTCTTCCAACATATAATCAAGCCTAATCCTAACAGAGGAAGACAGAGGGATGATAGCACTTAGTATTTGACTCTAACAAATTGCACAACCACTCAGTGTTTTCTTCTGTATAACTTTAATTCCCATATTTTTCAAAACTGATAATCTTAACGTATGCTGAGTTTTCATATAAATGGATCACTTAAATAAATGGAACAAAATTTGTCAAAATGGAGAAATTGACAAATCTACAATTATAAGTGCAGATTTTAATACTCTTCTTTCAGTAATTGAAAATTAATTTTGAAAGAAAATCAATAAGGAATTAGAAGATCTGATCACACTTGACCTAACTGCTTTTTTCTAGAACATGATACTTAAGAAAGACAGAAAGCACATTCATCTTAAGTAGAAATGGTAGATTCCCAATATTAACTGGATACCAGATCATAAAACATGTCTCATTAAATCTGAGAGACAAATTTAAATATTCAAATATTTCTAACTGAATGAAGAATAAATCACAACATATCTAAACTAGTGGGAAGGAGTTAAAGTAAGGCTTAGAGTAAAATTAACAACCTTAAATGCTTATTTTTGAAAATAATAAAGATCTAAATTAATGAACTAAAGTAAATTATATCCCATATAAGCAGAAAGAAGAAAATAGCAATTATCAATGAAGAGGGGCACCTGGGTGGCTCAGTCGGTTAAGCATCTGCTTTTGGCTCAGGTCATGATCCCAGGGTCCTGGGATTGAGTCCCAAGTTGGGCTCCCTGCTCAGCAGGGAGCCTGCTTCTCCCTCTCCCTCTGCTATTCCCCTTGCTTGTGCTCTCTCTTTCCCTCTCTTTCTCTGTCAAATAAATAAATAAAATCTTAAAAAAAAAGAAATCAATGAAGAAAATATAAGATAACAAGTCAAAGAATTGATGATAACAAAAAAATAAACCATGAGTTTTTTATTTGATTATTTGAAAAATTCAATAGAATTGATAGAATTCTAGCAAAAGAGATCAAGAAAAAAAGAAATACATATTACCAATATCAGATGTGAAAGAGGGGACATAACTAAAAATCATACAAATGTTAAAAACATAGTGAGAAAATAATATGAATAAAATTAGATCAATGAATTGAAAACTGAGATGAAATTAACTCATTTATTTAAACATATATATTACCAAACCTGACTCAAATAGAGAAAATCAGCTTAGCCCTCTTTACACTAAAAAAATTGAATTCATAATTATAAACCTGATACACACACACACACACACCCTAGATCTGCATGATTTGACTGCATGATTCTATCAAATTCTTAAGGAAGAAATTATATTACTCATATGTAAATCCTTTCCAAGATTAGACCAAGAAAGAAGGAAAACTTTCCAGATCACTTTATTAGGCCAACATTACCCTGAGAGCAAAACTAATGAAAATTGTTATGATAAAATAAAAATATAGAAAACATCATTTATGATGATAGATATAAAAGTCCTTAACAAAATATTAGCAAATTGAATCCAGCAATACATAAGAAAGGGAATGCACCATGACCAATTGGTGTTCTTTCCAGGAATATAAGATTGGTTTAACGTTCAGAAATTAATTAATGCAAGTTGCCATATAAATGAAATATAGGAGGGAAAAAATGAACAACTTATTAGATTCACAGAAAGCATTTAACAAAATTAAACCATTAAGATAAAATCTCTCAATAAGAAGAGAGGGGACTTTCTTAAGTTGATAAAGATTATCTATAAAAAACTTACAGCTACCATCAACTTAATGGTAAAAGTTTGAATTCTTTCTCTATAAGATTGAGAATAAAACAAGAATATCTGCTCTGATTATTTCCATTTAACATTAAACTAAAAGTCTTAGCCAGTGTAATATGGCAAAAAGATAAGAAAAAGGAAAAGAAAAAGCATGCATACAAATTGGAAAGGTAAAGCACAACAGTCTATTTGCAGATGACATGATTGTGTACAGAGAAAATCTGAAGAAATATATACAAAATCACTAAAACTCATAAGTAAATTTAGCAAGGTCAAAATTCAAAATTAAATTGTATATATATTTCCTTTAAATGAATAATGAAATACAATATATCATTTACAGTATTATCAGAAAAGATGAAACACCTAAGAATATCTTTAATAAAATATGTGCAAGACTGGTACAGTGAAAGTATAAAATATTGATGATAGATATTAAACAATATCTACATGTACGTATGTGGTTTGGAAGACACAATAGTGATACAATATTTATTATCTCAAAAATGATATATAGATTCAATATAATTTCCATTAAAATTCTAACAGAATGTTTTGGGTAACATCAAGTTGATTGTAAAATTTATTTGGAAAAAGGCAAAGACCTAAAATAGCAAAAATAAATTTTTTCATCATTTTATTTATTTTTCATGATGAGAAGTGTATGCTTTCATCCCCATTCCCTATTTCACCCATCCCCTCACCCACCTCACCTCTAGTAACCATCAGTTTGTTTCTTGGTTTGTCTGTTTTTTTTTTCCTTTGCTTGTTTTCTTGTTTCTTAAATTCCACATATGAGTAAGATCATATGGTATTTGTTTTTCTCTGACTGACTTATTTTGCTTAGCATAATACTCTCTAGCTCTATCCATGCTTTTGGAAATGACAAGATTTTAATCTTTTTTATGGCTAACATTTCATTGTGTATAAATACCACATCTTCTTTATCTACTCATCAATTGATGGACACTTGGGCTGCTTCCATAGTTTGACTACTGTAAATAATGCTGCAACAAACATAGGGGTGCATGTATCCCTTTGAGTTAGAGTTTTTGTATTTTTGGGATAAACACCCAATAGTGCAATTCCTGGATTGTAGGGTAGTTCTATTTTTAAATTTTGAGGAACCTGCATATTGTTTTCCATGGTGCCTGCTCCCGTTTGCATTCCCACCAGCAGTGCACATGGGTTCCTTTTTCTCCACATCTTCACCAACACTTGTTTCTTGTATTGTTGATTTCAGCCACTCTGACATGTGTGAGGTGATACCCCATTATCGTTTTGGTTTGCATTTCCCTGATGATGAGTGATGTTGAGCATCTTTTCATGTGTCTGTTGGCCATCTGTATGTCTTCTTTGGAGAAATGTCTGTTCATGCCTTTTGTCCATTTTTCAATTGGATTATTTGTTTTTTGGGTATTGAGTTGTACCAGTTCTTTATATATTTTTGAATAGAAAACTTTTATCCAATATGTCTTTTGCAAATATCTTCACCCATGCCTTTAGTTTTGTTGGTTGTTTCCTTCACTGTGCAGAAACTTTTTAATTTTGATGTAGTCCTAATAGTTTATTTTTGCCTATATTTCCCTTGCCTCAGGAGACATATCTAGAAAAATGTCACTATGGCTACTGTCAGAGAGATTGCTTCTTGTGCTCTCTTCAAGGGTTTTTATGGTTTCAGGTCTCACATTTAGGTCTTTAATCCATTTTGAGTTTGTTTTTGTGTATGGTGAAAAAAATGGTCCAGTTTCATCCTTTTGCATGTGACTGTCCAGTTTTCCCAACACCATTTATTGAAGAGATGGTCTTTTTCTTTTTTTTTTTAATCTTTATTTATTTATTTTTTTAAAAGATTTTATTTATTTATTTATTTATTTGAGAGAGAGAGAGAGAGAGAAACAGCATGAGAGGAGATAGGGTCAGAGGGAGAAGCAGGCTCCCCGCTGAGCCGGGAGCCCAATGTGGGACTCGATCCCAGGACTCCGGGATCATGACCTGAGCCGAAGGCAGTCGCTTAACCAACTGAGCCACCCAGGCGCCCAAGAGATGGTCTTTTTCGCATTGTATATTCATTCCTTCTTTGTTGATGATTAATTGACCATTTAATTGTGGGTTTATTTCTAGGTTTTCTGTTCTATTGATCTGTGTCTATTTTTATGCTAGTACCATACTATTTAAATTATTACTGCTTTGTAATAGAAGCTGAAATCTGGAATTGTGATACCTCTGTTTTTTTTTTCTTTTTTCAGCCAAAATAACTTTTAAAATGAACAACAAAGTTGGAGAACATAGAGTGCTTTATTTCAAGATAAAATATAAAGCTATAGGAATCAAGAAAATGTAGTATTGGCATGACATATAGATCAAGGAAACAAAATAGAGTCCATAAATAGATCCATTATATATATATATATATATATATATATATATATATATATTTCAGGAAATAAAATTAGGGAAAATGAGTTTTATTTTTTCTTTTAATTTGGTACTGGATAATTTAACCTTTACCTCTATCACAGCAAAAAAAAAAATTACTTTGGAATAGAACATAAACCTAAACTTAAAACCTAAATCCTTAAAGTTTCTTCCAAAAAAATGCATAAGAAAAAGTGTTTGTGACCTTGGGATTGGCTATGACTTCTTAGGTATGACCAGGAAGCACAAATTATAAAGTAAGAAAATCGGTTAAATGCACCATATAAAAATTAAGAAAATGAGGGGCACCTGGGTCGCTCAGTCAGTTAAGCGTCTGGCTGTTGATTTTGGCTCGGGTCATGATCTCAGTGCGTGAGATCAAGCCCCACATCAGGCTCTGCGCTTGGCATGGAGCCTGCTTGGGATTCTTTCTCTCCCTCTCCTTCTGCCCCTCAACCCCGTCTCTCTCTTTCTCTCCCTCTCAAAACAAAACAAAAAAGAAAAATGGAAAGGTAATTCAAAGAAGGAGAAATTCATATATATAAAAATATAACCATTATGAACAATTAATAAGCACATAAAGAAAGCTGTCAACCTTATTAGTCATTAATAAAATGTTAATTAAAGCCACAGTGAGATACCACTCAGACCTACTATCCTAGCTAAAATAAAATAAATTCATCAAACCAAGTGGTAGAATGAATTTTTGAAGAACAGATATATTCATGCTTTGCTTGTAAAATGCAAATTTGTCCACTGCTTTAGAAAAGTTGGGCATTTTAGTATAACATGCAGATATCATATGGTCCGCCAATTCAATTCTTAATTATTTATCTAAAGGAAATGAAAACATATGTTCATGAATGTTTATTGCAGCTTATTTCTCATAATAGCCTTGAATTCAAATGAATCAGTGTCCATCAACAGTGGATTAACAAATAAATTGCACCTCATAAATACAATTATATATTATTTGGCAATAAAAATCAATGATTTTTGTGATACACACAATAATGTGCACATATCTCAAAATGTTACTGAGAGAAAAAGAAGCCAGAGAGAAAACAAAGTAGGATTCCATTTATAGGAAAACCCCTAAATCACCTACAGTGACCCAAATCAGACCCAAGATTGCCTTAAGTTAGGGGAGAATTGACTATAAACAGCCAAGAACATTATTCTGAGATATAAGAAATATTCTATCTTAATTATGGTAAGAGTTATACAGGTGTATACTTTGCCCAAAGGCACTGCACTGTACTTTATATATGGGTATATTTTATTGTATATAAATTATGCTAACAAAATTGATGAAAGATTAATAATACTTTGAATCATGTAGCCTATGCCTATTTGCATATTGTTTGTGTCCTATGCCTATTTGCATATTGTGTTTATGGGACAACACATTACTACTGACTTCAACAATATTCACAAAGTTTTACTGACATGTTTTAAAAGCATATTCCTTTTTTTTTTTTTTAAAGATTTTATTTATTTATTTGACAGAGACACAGCAAGAGAGGGAACACAAGCAGGGGGAGTGGGAGAGGGAGAAGCAGGCTTCCCGTGGAGCAGGGAGCCCAATGCGGGGCTCGATCCCCGGAGTCCGGGATCATGACCTGAGCCGAAGGCAGACGCTTAACGACTGAGCCACCCAGGTGCCCCTAAAAGCATATTCTTTATAAATGTTTATATGATCTTTTTTTTTTTGCAGTTCAACCTTCTTCTTTAATGCAGGTTTTTTGGGGTTTTTTCCTTCAAGTTCATGTGGCTCTTCGAATAAATTATCAAACACAGTTGACCCTTGAACAACATAGGTTTGAACAGTACAAGTCCACTCATAGGCTGATGTTTTTTCCCCTGCAGAAAGCTTTATTATTTCCATTTGGCCCACAGCTTGGAGAGGGCTCCAGAGGGGTTAAAGAGGTACCTAGTGGCTGCAGGGAGAGGCTCAGGTAGAAGACCTGACACCAGAGGGATGACAGAGGGGCCGCTCAAGAACAAGCAGCTTGGCTTAGGAAGCTTCTAGTTGTCCTTGGGAGTGAGCCTTTTCTTTTTTTTTTTTTTAATATTTTTATTTATTTATTTGAGAGAGAGAGCATGAGAGGGAAGAGGGTCAGAGGGAGAAGCAGACTCCCTGCCAAGCAGGGAGCCCGATGTGGGACTCGATCCTGGGACTCCAGGATCATGACCTGAGCCGAAGGCAGTTGCCCAACCAACTGAGCCACCCAGGCGTCCCGGGAGTGAGCCTTTTCTAAGCTATACTCTCCCCGCCCAGCCTGGGGGCCAGACCAGCTTTCGGAGGTGGGTCAGGTGGTTGCCATGTTCTTAATAAGTTTCCCCCAGCTCATCTAGGAAGTGATTCTCCAGAAAGTCACAGAGAGGTGGGTCTACTCCGCAGAGCCCAGGGCACGCAGAGTCAAAGGTTTAGATTCTTCTCTAGAACTGTGGCAGCTCCGTGGCATCCCGGGTTTTACCCTCACCCATCTTGGGACAATCTGCATGTTCTGGAAGAGGGAGCAGCTGCTGTGCTGGTTTTGCATCTTTAAGAGACGCTTGGTGCCCTTGTGCTTCTCCTCTGCCAACTCATGGAAAAAGTGGCCCCCACTCCAGACCTACATCACAGAAATAGAAGCCCAGGGAGAGGTAGGTGTAAAAGGCCCATAGATGCATGTTGACTAGGTGTTTGACTGCGGCCCCCAAAGTGGTGGAATAAGTCTGACAAAATCTGTGAGCTTATGGTTGATTGGAAATAAGGAGCTAAGCTTAAAAAAAGCAGGGGGGTGAAGTTGTTGGCTGGTCTGGAGGCAGAGGGCAGCTGAGAAAATAGTTTGGAGGCTTGCAACAGAGAGGAAGTTGGAGAGTGATTGGAGGCTGGGAGAAGGGCCATCTCTGGGTCAGTTCTGCCAAACACTGTTGAAGCAAGGACAAGCCCACAGGACCCCGGACACATTGACTTCTTATAGTACGTTGCTGCAAATGTATTCTCTTACAATTTTCTTAATAACATTTTCTTTTCTCTAGCTTACTTTATCATAAGAATACAATGTATCATGCATATATAAAATATGTTAATTGACTGTTTATGTTATTGGTAAGGCCTCCAGTCAACAGTAGACTATTAGTTGTTAAGTTTGGGGGCAGTCAAAAGTTAAAAAGGTAGCTTTTTGCAGAGGTCAGTGCCCCTATGCCCTGAGCACTGTTTAAGGGTCAACTGTAATTGAATACTTATGTGACTGTAACTGCAAAAATAACACTGAGGGTGGGAGAGAAGTGAAATAATCAAAGATAGCCCTCCATGCTTACAAATGATTGTGTTGCTTTCTTTCTGCCTGTAACCTACAACTAGATCGTGGTTAACATTCTAGGTGGAATTGAGGTGAAGCAATCAATAAGCAAGCTGAGTTTCACAATCTTGTACTCACCCATTATTGAAAGACAAAACACCTGGAATAAACGGTCACAGCCTTGAGTATCATTTTTCTTTAATTAAGTGACTCCATTAGAAAAAACTAAACCTTCCACCTACCTTCTACTCCCCACCCCTCATGATTTCAAACTCAGTTCACCACTGATCAGGCTGGTTAACCTATTGGGCTGCTTTTATTTGGCTAAATTTTCTAGATAATTGATTTCTTTGTGAACAGACTATAATTAGAAGTTTACTTCTATACTTCTGGAGTATAGAAGTATAGAAGTAGTCTGTGGTGTATTTTATATGAATAGGTATATGGTTAAGAAATTGCTTTACATCAAAATGAGCTTTCATTGTTTCTCTTTTTTTTTTCCTTTTTCTTTTTAGTGTGAAGGAAGTGTTAACATTCACCCTTAAATACCAAGAATTAGTTTCCTTATGAAGGGAATAAAGGGACTAGGGGCTTATGTGAATTGTTTCTGGGGAAGAAAGCCCTCTAGTGACTTTGTGATTCTATAAGTTATGTCCTAAAAATGATTGAGTAGATAATACGTTGATCATCATTTTTTATAGGATTGTAAACAGAGTGTCAGATAAACTATGTGGACGTTGTATTTACGCATACATATGCATTTTATGGATCCACACTTAGGTTGAAAGTAAGTTGTAGCATATAGAAGAGGTCACATTGCAGGTGTAACAAATAGGAAAAGTCACAAAATGCAGAACTAATTTGAAGAAAATAAATGGTTGATAGTGCAATCACTGTGCAAATAGCTAAGGAGAAACTTGGGAAGCAAAAGGGCATCAGGACAATGGGATGTATTAAATAAGCGTGGGAGTGGTGGGTTAATAAGTGTCAGTATGGTAGATACTCAGATAGGAGAAACCAATGATTAGAATGCACAATTTCAGTGAGGACCATGAGGTGATCCCTGTGCATACATTTGTAACATGTATCCAGAATTGGAAATGAATATCCATAGGAAATATTTACTTTAACATATTTTATTGTAACATAGTTACAAAATAATGAAATCTTTAAAAGTTAGATATTTGGCGAATGAAAATAACTCAGCCGTTGACAGTATATACCAGTTAACACTATTGATATCTACAGTTCTTCCATTAGGCAGTAATTAGCACATAAAATCAACCACATTTCCAAAGGATGGGTTCACAAGTTAAATTTGAATTATAACCTTAGATAGAAACAGACTTTTCTTTAGCTTGAACACAAGGTAACCAAACCAGCCGTAGTTTTCTGTTGAGCATAAATCTATTTAAAAGTAGCTTCCCAGGGCACCTGGGTGGCTCAGTCGGTTAAGCATCTGCCTTCAGCTCAGGTCATGATCCCAGGGACCTAGGATCGAGTGCTACATCGGGCTCCCTGCTCAGTGGGTAGCCTGCTTCTCCCTATGCTCCCTGCTTGTGCTCTCTCTCCCTCTGTCTCTCTCAAATAACTAAAATCTTAAAAAAAAAAAAAAAAAAAAAAGCAGCTTCCCATCATCACACTTGGTATAACTATAAGATCCTCCAAAGAGAATGAATCCAAAGAGAAACACAAACATATTATAATGCTTCTTCAGTGTCTTGGCATATGATTTGCATAATAATGGCATCTGAAGTAAGTCAGCACATGTTTAGTAATAATGAAGTAAATTATGCATCAAGTACCCATATGTGTAACAGCAAAAATCAATAGGGTATCAAACTAACAGGGTCTATGTAGATGCATTTGCTGTTCTCTCTATGTATAAGCCATGGCCATCGTGGTTTGTTAATGGAAGGTATAAATGCCTGCATTAAGAGCCCTAAGTAATCTGCCTGTGATTTATGTTCACTGTTCTGCCGTCTAGTTTAATGTAATGCTTCTGAAGGTAATTGCAGCTTCATGGCACTATTTGGTGAACAAAAATTCTTGTTTATTGTCAAAATGCAGACCAGTTCCTCTTTGGATAGTCCACCCAACTCATTCTACTCCCTCTGTGTCCCAGAGGTCAGAGGGAGCTCCAGGGACTGTGCAGCAGGGGTGAACATTACTCTCAGAGCCTTGTCGTCCCTGAAAAGACCACAGTGTTAAACTCGCTGTGTTTTATGCAGTTGGAGAAGAAAGGAAGTGCCGTTTAATGTGCAAATACTACACATGAGGCACATTACACAGATTCACTCCCTTATCCCTCCACCACTCTGAGAATGCTATTGTTGTCATTTTATAGATGACGAAACCCTGTGATTGAGGAACTATATGCCACATCTGTACAATGGTAGAAAACAGTATGCCTTCGTACTTACCAGCAGCATGAAGATAAATGAGAAACTACTTGCAAAATTCTTGGAAGAGTGACGTTTGAAAAGAGTTGATTAACAGAGATTTAAACAAGTTGTGTCTTATGTGGAAGACCATGTTCTTTGCCTTATAGTAGGTGTCATGGAAAATTAAAGACAGGCCCTTTGAAATACAGGGTTTCTCGTGCAATCAACATTCTAAAACATTATGCAGTGGCCCTAGCTCATCTGAACTATTTGAGTTAAAGAGAAAGGAAGTTATTTTGAGTTTCTGATGGCTTGCTACCTGGTTCCATTTGACAATGACTTAGTCATGTTCCTGCTCACGATCTGTTCCTCCCTCTACCTCCACCAATCCAGAATGAGACCACCAGATTATGTGGAAAAGCTGCACTGTGTACTTTCCACTTGGAAAGAACTGCATAGAAACCATAGCTGGGCCATTAACCAGCAGAGCGACTTCTGACAAATTATTTAGGTTTTTAAACTTTTGCTTATCAACCGTGAAATGGCAATAAAATATAACACACATAGTCGTGAAGAAAAGTGAATGAGATAACATGCCTAACATGTCTTGCAAGCCAATAGGAATAGTGTGGCTGGTCCTTTAATATTCCCTCCCTTCCCCTTCTGTAAGCACATTAAACAAAATACTTGCATATTTGAATTAAAAAAATTACCTGGTAAATTCTTATCTACATATGTTGACATCGTCTGTCATCAATGCCTGACCACCACACGTTGCTAATAGTAATCCTCAATACTGGAGGATATCAGCTCTTCCCCTGTGGGGACAACTAACATATAACACACGTGATCCATACGGTGGGCAGTCTCAGCTGTAACTTTTCTTTTTCCTGGTAAATTCAAATGTCCGTGTTATTAAATCAAGGCAATAAATACCAAAAGAAGATTATTTTTAACCTGAAACAGTTAAATGTTCAATTTTTTCTTTGTCAGTTGATGTCTACAGTACAGATCTGTTAACATGGATGATAGATAGCCCGATATTAAATTAACCCTGTCTCTATTGATCACTGAATCATTTCCATCACTTCCTGTACCATAATTATGTTTTCACTTTCTATTACAACAGTTGACGGCAAAGGAAAGCAGAATGTTAAATCATTTGTTTTTCATTATAGTTAATACTTTTAAAACTCCCAAATTCAAAAGTTCAAATTGTTTGGGTGCTTAAAAATGGAAATATATTTAATAACTAATAGTTCATTAATCTCAGTAATATTGAAATAACAAACTGACATTTTTTTATTATAAATTATCCTCTGTTAAAAGCTGTTGCTTGATAATATATTTCCTGCTCCCTGTGAAACTAGCTATTTAACAGCCATTAGGTTTGTTTTTGTTTGTTTTCAGTGTGATTCCAAATGGCTAACTTCAGGCATTTTAACTCCTCCGCTGATCTCAACCTCCTGAATTCAATCTCCATTAACTTCCCCAAAATGTTAGGGTTGACACTGATTAGTTATCAACTTGAGAGTTAAATGTTTCTCCTTCCTTTCATCAAAGGGACATTTCTGGATACATGAGATGTCCCCAATGAAACACTTATTACTTCTTTAAAGATCCATACTTATTTTGTAAGGTTTAATTATCTTTAATTTATCATTTACTCCATGACTTTTGAAAATTCATTAAAAAAATAATCTACAAAGGTCTGCAGCTAAGGAAGGATATCTGCACCACTGTTCATCCCAGAACAAGTCTGTCTTTTCTAAAAACATATTTAATCTCACAACATATAGAACTTTTTTTGGGGGGGTTAGGTGAATAGAATTGGTAATGTATCATCAAAGTGACAGCAAATGGTACATTAGTTGGCAAGGAATAATAGCCTTGTTTTCTTGAGTTATTTTGTTTGTTTTCATTTCCTAGGAGATTTCAAGTTACAAAGTATGCAAACTATGCGTTCTAGGTTTTAGAGAGAAATCACCCATAGCCCTTATAATTTGTTAACAAATTAGAAGATACTTTTTCCCATTGTTTTATTATGGACAAAAAAATCCCCCAAAGGTTTCTAATTTAGCCAGATTTCTTCAGGTATCCTCTTAATGTAACTGTGTAATATTTACCCTGATTTACACATAACAATGGATTCTTCAAACAAACATTGATTGGCATCTATAAGGTGTCAGGCTCTGTTCTAAACACTTGGGGGACAATTGCAAACAATAAAGAGACTTCCCTTCTCTCCCTCCCTCAGCAGCTTATTCTATAGGAGGAGACAAATTATTAAAGTAGTGGAAAAATAAACACATAATAATTTCAGACCGTGGCAAATGACATAAATACAATTAAACAGGTGATATGGTAGAAATTGCAGGTAGGTAGTTCCTTAGAGTGATCAGAGTGATCAAAAAAGTTTCTGTAAAGGAAACATTGAAATTGAATGGTGAAAGAGGATGATACTAAGAATTTGGTGGAGAAGTCTTAGAGGGAACAGCAAGTGCAACACTCTTTTTAGAACAAATTTGGCATGTTTAAGGGAAAAAAATTTTATCAGTGTATCTGGGGATTATGAGGGAGGGAGACATTGATGGAAAAGGCAGATTCCCATCACAAAGAATCTTGAGGTCTGTTGAGAGCCTAGTGGGAGGGGCGACTGGGTGGCTCAGTTGGGTGGGCAACAGACTCTTGGTTTTAGGTCGTGGTTTCATGGGTCATGGGATTGGGCCAGTGTGTGGCTCCCCACTCAGCAGAGAGTTTGGGGATTCTCTCCTTCTGCCCCTAGCCCCACTCATGCATGCATGCTCTCTCTCTTTCTCTCTCTCTAAAATGGATAAAAAAAAATCTTGAAAAAAAAAAAAAGAAAGCCAATGGGAAGCTACTGGGTGGCAATTGCAGGGGAGCAATAGTGTGATTAAAAATTTTTAAATCACTCTGACTGGTTAGTGGAAAAGAAATTTTGGGTCACAAGGCAAAAACAAAAGAGAATATTGCAGTTGTGCAGGTGGGAAATTATTAAGGGTGTTGAAGAATGAATGCAAGTAAAGATAGGAAGACATCTGCAAACAAACTTTCAGAGAAATGGTATGAAGAAAGGTAACAAAGACTGAAAGGAAACTGAAACAGAGACTGAAAGGGTTAAGAATGAAAAATCTTTGTTTAAAATAACAAACACCAGAAGAGGTTATAGTTGTATGCCAATGTGTATTTTCCAGCTGGCAGAAATAAATTGATGTGGGAGAGAGAAGTGAAGACTTTAAAAGCACACAGTTAAGAGTTACTCAAGTACAAATCCTTGTCTTGAGGGGTGTGGGGACACTCATTTTAAACAAGAGAGGAAAGAGGCAGTGTGGGTGAATGAACACAGTTCATGGTGATTGTCATTAATGGCACATGGAATGGTTGACATTTGGAGACAGCCTCACGATCTAATGTTGTGCATGTCTAGTGAAGGAAAAGACTGTCTCAGCAAGTCACCTGCCATGCTGTGTCCCTCTGCCAGGGATGTGCTAGCAGTTAGTAAGATAGGG
Organism: Mirounga leonina; assembly: GCF_011800145.1. Lineage (NCBI taxonomy): Eukaryota > Metazoa > Chordata > Mammalia > Carnivora > Phocidae > Mirounga > Mirounga leonina. The sequence continues at coordinate 23,187,362 of NW_023270865.1, read as the reverse complement.
TTGAAGTTTCCATAGTCAATCATTTGGAGACAGCCTGCTGCAGACATACCAGATGATTTTGTCTTCAAAGGCTATTTTAAACACTCATTGCTGGCAGTATCTGAGTGATCTGGGATGTGTCACTTCATCTTCTCAGCTAGTCAATGTCCTGTGGTTAGTATTCACCCAACTAGCTAAGAGTGCTGGTATGGTAATTCACCTACCCCAAGCATGGCAAGTTAAACGTACAACTTTAAGAATCTATTCTGAAATAAATAATAGAGAAAGGTAACAAGAAGAACAGATGCATATTTCTTCATGACTATCTTCTACATCCACAATCAGGGCCAAAACCAATTCAAATGAGATGCTACTAGCAGGAAGTATGTGTGAGTAGTTGGAGGGATTAGGCTTTCTTAATTACTCCAGCCTCTCCATTCTCTTATCCATGTTACAGTTTCCTAAAAGCTTATTAACTATAAGGTATCAGAGATTTCAGACTCTTCAGTTTGCCAAGATTCATGATATTCTGATCATGCTCCTCGGCGTATCTATAGCTACTGGCAGAGAAGGCACTAAGCTATGACAGAAAGCCATCTATGAGCTTTCAGACTGGACAGATTTTCCCTCTTTCATAATCTTACTCTAGACCCCATAAGCAAATAAACCATTCTTTATGTTGACATTTCCAAATCCTATAACATCTGCCATGGAAGGCACATGATCTGAATTAGGTACAGCTTCTCGAAGTAACCTTTATTTCCAAAAATGTTTTTGATTAGGTAGGCGAACCAGAAGATGGTGACTATGCTAGATGAAGAAAGTGAAGTTGAGAAATTATAACCAGGATGATCATTACAGTTGACCCTTGAACAACACAAGGTTAGGGGCACCTAACTTGCACTCCCATGAAGTCAGACATATGTGAATACCTCTTGACTCCTCAAAAATTTAACTACTAACAGCCTACTGTTGATCAGAAGCCTTACTGATAAAATAAATAGTTGATTAACACATATTTTGTATGTTATAAGCATTATAGACTGTATCCTTACCATAAAGTAAGGAAAATGTTAAGAAAAATATAAGGAAGAGAAAATACATTCATAGTACAATACTGTATTTATTGAAGAAAAAAAATCCATGTATGAATGGACCTATGCAGTTCAAACTCATGTTGTCAAGGGGCAACTCTAATTCCAGTTTTCCTGGGGTTGTATTGGTCCCTGTATATTCTTAAGGCATAGTTAATAATAATGGTTGGTCTCATATTCAAAAGAACCCATATTTTAGGATAAAATATATAGTCTAAATAACTTTTCCCATTTCATATAGCTAATAGATGGAAGAATGGGTTTCAAACTCAGATCTAGCTTAAAACTCTGTTCGTTGTTCTACAAGCCAATAAAAATGCACCCTAGCTCACTAACTTAACCTTTCCACAAATTCTGTAACTACAAAAGGGTTGAGATATATTAATTTCAATATCAATTTCTCTTTTAGACCTTCATCATTTCTATATATTATATTAACCATATTAGCAAAGCATAAATGAACTAACTTTAGTCATTTTTGCTTACTGAGAACTTTTTCCTAGGAAAATATATCTCTGATAATTTTTAGATGGATGATCTCTCAGTGGATACTTGTTTTATAGTTAACTTTGAATTCAGTCTCAATTCTATAAGACTGAATATGTGGCTATGTGTTTCAATTCAGATTTAATAGGAAAGAATAAAAAAATAAATTCAACACAATTTTATCGAATACCTATTACAGGCAAAACTGATATTCTATTTTTGGGTGTTACTTATTCCTAATTTGTCCCTAATAACTATCATCACTTTTCCATTTGTCTCTAAGGTAAATATTGAGGTGAGGCTTTATTTCCAAGGGTGTACAAGTCATTCGTTAGCTTATCTAATTTATGAGCAAGAGCGTAAACCTGTAGTCTTCTGTGTCAAAATATGATTTCTGAATTTTACTCTTTTTAAATCAAAAGAACAAATTCAAACTTCACATGTGGAAGTAGCTAGACCTTTTACAATAATAAAGGATTGGGCTGAAGTTCGTATCACACCTCTTAAACACATAATTAAAGTGTGATATCTTATCTGACACAATTAACTTTCTGTGTTTCAGTTTATCCGAATTAACGTGGTTGAGTTTGACAGGTATCACCATCTCTTGTCTTTATGCCCTTGTTATATTCTGGCACATTAAATTTAGTCTTAAAACATAAAAAAAGATGCCACCATGTCCCTGGTAAACTCCAGTCTCTCTGGAGCACTGAAATGGCAGTCACAATCTCCTTCATTAAGAAGAAGAGACTTAGAGGATAAAAATATGGAGATGTAACCAATTTTCCATTGAATATTTTTGCATTAGCTATGCAGTAACCTTCAAGAAAACGTTTTCCTGATGATTTCAATATAATAATATAGTTTATCTTTACGATCATGCAAGATAGAAGGGAGAAAAAGTACAGTGACAAAACCCATTTCTGTGCATTTTTTTGTATAGAGAATGACAAAAATAGCTTAAAGTTGAAAAACTCTTAATTTTTACTGTTTCATATGATTATGCTAAATTATTCAACAAATTAAAATAAATTATTTTTCTCAAATTTTAAGTACATTTTTATATACAGTGAACAATTTTTTTCAGCCATGTGGAAATTAACCAAAGATACCATTAAGTAGAACCACCTCTAAAAGCTGATCAAGCTCTATTATTATTTGGCTCAAAAATTTTCACATATTTTAGTGAAAATTCTCATATAGCAGTGAATCCCAAGAAGAACAACTGATGAGACCAATTGAAGCTCTTTATCAACTGGGTTTGCCAATATGGTACCCTATATATTTTTTTCTTTTCCTTTCTTCAATTAACTAACTTTTTTGCACATATAATCAAAGTCTAAACATTAGGGAAATCTAATTTTCACAGTTTGGGGGGTTTTGCAAAGTGCCAGATTCCGGAATTCCTAAAATGATCTTGAGAAAGTAATTTGCTAGTTTTTAATTTTTGATGCTAACTCCGTGGGTGCTACATTCTCAGAATATCTACTAAATGGGTGAAATCATGGTATAGGAGTGACTCCATCACTGATGAAATTAAGATGATAAAATTTTCTAAAAATTAGATTTGGTGGTCTTTAAAAACGTTCTGTGCTTATTAATTGATTTTAGAAACACAGCTGCTGTGGATCAGAGTACTTTTTACTTAATTTCTAGAAATGTTTTTGTTTGTTGACTCAACACTGATGTTTGAAACTTATAATTTTGTTTATGATCTAAGCCATACTATATGAGTAAAACTATTCACTCTTTGGGGGCACCTGGGTGGCTCAGTCATTAAGCGTCTGCCTTCGGCTCAGGTCATGATCCCAGGGTCCTGGGATCGAGCCCCACATCGGGCTCCCTGCTCAGCGGGAAGCCTGCTTCTCCCTCTCCCACTCCCCCTGCTTGTGTTCCCTCTCTCGCTGTCTCTCTCTCTGTCAAAAAATAAATTAAAAAATCTTTAAAAAAAAAAAAAAAAAAAACTATTCACTCTTTGATCCAAATGTTACAGTGCTTAAGAAATGCATGCACTTCTTTTCAGTTTAATTCTATTTAACTTGCTCATGGAAATATAATTCAGAAAAATTTTAGATTCTCAGTAAGTTGTCCTATTTGAAAAGGAAAAAAGAAATATTGTCTTCTGCAGATATCCTATTTCTGAAATGACAAGTAAGTTTAGATAGCTATTAAGATCTCTAATAATCTAGATGTTTTGAATTATCCTGACAACAAAATTTGTTGAATCATATAACTATAAAATATCTTGAATTCTAAATTTACTATAAATAATAAGAATATTAATGTATACTGCAGAGGATTAGTTTTACTTTTCAGAACATAAGACAGTCATTTTTCTAGACATTAATCATTATGCTCAACTAAATAGCTCCATTTAAAGATTTTATTTATTTTATTATTTGAGAGAAAAAGAGAGCAGGGGGAGGGGCAGAGAGAGAGGGAGAGAATCTCAAGCAGATGCTGCCCTGAGCTCAGAGCCCAATATGGGGCTGGATCCCGCAACCTAGAGATCATGACCTGAACCAAGAGGGACACTTAACCTACTGAGCCACCCAGGTGCCCCAAAATAGCTCCATTAAAAAAATTAGTTCTTGTTACTTTTTATTTTAAAAAAGAATATATTCTATGAACCTAGTAGAATGGATAGAAGTAAATTAAAATGGCAATTACAAATTCTGGCATAGAACATGGACCAACTGGGACTCTCATACATTCCTGGTGGCGTAGTCACTTTGGAAAGCAGATTGGCAGTTTCTTACAAAGCTACATTCAGATATACCCAGATATACCATTCACAGGTATCTATCTAAAGAATTGAAAGCTATTTTCACAAAAAACTGTGTATGAATGTTTATAACTAATGTTAATCCTGATGACCCAAACCGGAGACAGTACAAATGTCCTTCATCTGGTAAGTGGATAAACTGTGGTCTAAGGGTATAATCTTAGAGTGGAATACTGCTCAACAGTGAAAATGAAGGAACTGCTGATGGCTAACAGTGTGCAAAGGCATGGATGAAACTCAAATGGAAAAAAGCCTTGCTCAAAACCTATGGTCTCCATAATTCCATTTATAGGACATTCTAGAAAAAGCAAACATATATAGATTGGAAACTCATCCGTGGTTGCATAGGGGTGGACTTGGCAGAGGAGAATGATTACAAAATGAGGGAATCTTTTTGGGTAATAGATCTTTTTTGTATCTTGGTTATGATAATTTTATGGTGGCATATGATTTCAAAGTACAAAACTGTACATCAAAGAAAGTGAATTTTACTACATATATATTACAGCTCAATAAAATCTAATTATATGTTCTAATTATATATCTTATATTTATATATGTTTAATTATATATGTGATTTAATCATAAATTATCCTCCTCTTTTAATTCCATATTATTTGCCTTACAGGAAAGGTTTCTATTGCTTTTAGAAAGTTGTCAAATAACTATTTTGTAAGAATTACTGGTAATTATTTTGGAACAGTGTCATTAAAAGACTATTTCAACTACTACCAAAGTTAACTTTTGAATAATTACAAGCAAAATGTTGGAAATAAGTGGCATATTTTATTACATTATATTAACAAAACAAGCAAATTTTCCCTATAGAACAAGAACAAGGAAAAATAACTTTCTTGTGTGGGAACAAGAATTTGCAATTTACTAACAATGCCAGTTATCACTGTAAAAGCTTGTTTTATTTTTAGATTATAATTTTTAAAATGAAGTATAAAGACATTTTCCTAAAAGGAAGGCAAAAAATGGAAATTATGCTCACACTACTCAATGTCATTCATTTCATTAGACTTTGTTTTGTATTCATTAAAATAACTGACTTTTCCTAGGCTTGGGTATATTATATGTGGTGGCTTTGTCTCTTTTTTAAATAGTTTTGTTTGAAGTGATTTCATTTCTGTGAAAGAAGGAGAAAGCAGAGATAATTACAGCAATATGCTTTACAAGCTCATGGGGTTTCAACTTTTCCATAGTTACTTCTTGAATTAGTTCTATTATAAAAATAAAACCCTTCACAGCTCATTGTCACTGGTGTTACTGCCTTAAAATGAATCACTTCTCATCTTGTCTTCTTAATATTTGACAAGGCACAACTATTTTTTTTAAGCTTTTCAGATCAAACTTTAAAATATCCTCTTAAAAAAAGAAACCTCTCTCAGAAGAAAGGTAAGAAACTGGGCAAATGAAAATGAATTAAATTATTAGCTTCACAAGAAAAATTTTGATGATTAATCAATTTATTTTTATGTGTCAGATTGTCCTAATTATCTCAATAAATCAAGCAGAATAATTCCTAATGAATAATCTATTACCTTTTGAAAATTTATAAATTTTAAATTAGTAAGTACATACTGGTTTTCAATATGGAGCATATAGGAATACCTAAAGTATGAGAAATGTTTCCAGAGCTCAAACTTCAATAAATATAAAACAATTATTATTTTATTACTAGATTATGGGCTAAATATCACATCCTGTTTAAAGAAGAGTTAATTATTTTTCCTGGCTTATTATTAACCATATCTTTTCTCTCCTTTAAAACTTGAGAACTGTTTTTAATTAAAAAAAGGCATGATCAGTAATTGTAGATTATTTTCTCTTAAGGCCCAGGAGAAGATAGGAGATAGAGGGATTACTTACTATTGGATTATCTACTTTGTCTTAGGGATACAAGTTTATTAAGGCACACCGTTTTCATACCTGGGTCTTATTGACTAGTAAAATTTTAATTTTTGATTCTTGATTCATATTTGTTGTCTAAATTCTAAATCCTAGCAGTAGCTTAGTCCCCTTTATGTAAGGAAATGATTAAAATTCCAAGAGGAAAGTTTCTAAGGCTTATATCAGCTTCATTTAGTTTTCAATTCTAATCCAGAAGATCTGATGATCAAAAGTAGAACTTTAGGAAATATCTAAAATAATACTGAAAAGAGTGCAGACCTTAGCACTGAGAGACCCAAATCCACAGTTCACTCAACAATAATGTAAACTTAGACAAAGTATATAATTTTCTAGATCCTCAGTTTCTTCAGGCCTAAAACAGAAAACTAATGCCTATAACACAGATCATGTTAAAAAATGAAATGAGATATGGATTATAAAATGCCTACTATACAGTGGCTGCTACATGTCAACAAATGTTAGTATCACATTTATGTTAGACCATGATTTCTCTCAGTGACACCACATTCCTGAGAAGAATCTTCACTTAGGTAATCATTTATGGTCCTGGCATTTCTCATGGCTTCTGCTTACTTAATATTGAGAACATCATTATCCTTCATTGATTATTTTTATCAATGAATTTATGATCTTTTATCCAAGTAACTTATAATTATCAAATATGATATCAAGAGATCTCATTGCTGGTAATGTTATGCAATTAAAGCGAATAATTTCTTTCATGATCTTGTCCATTTCAATTATTTGAAATTTCTTTCCAGCAGCTATAGCCAGTCAGATCATCTGTGATCCCCTTAATGGTTCTGTGTACCAGATACCTAGATGTTCAGATGCTCCAAGAGATAACTGTGCCCAGAGTTCAGTCCTCTCCCCTCAAGCAATTGGCTGGTATAGGATTCTAAAAATCCAGCTCCCTCCCCTCAGTGGAGGACAAACTCTGCCTTGTTTTTCATGGTCCTCATCCCTGCTTTATCATCGAAGCCAGCACTTCACCTAACTGGACTCTCTTCTCCCTTCTTCACCTGCTTTCCTCCAGTCTCTTACCAGATTCATCTTGGCTTATTGTAATAAGTCACTTCTCTAGGAATTCTTGTCTCAGATTCTGCTCCAGGGAAACCATTAGCCACTATTCGTGATGGTAAAATAATGTGATCTAACACATGTTTATAGAGAAATGTTCTTTCTAAATTATAAACCATAACCAAACCATTCTAAGATATATCTTTCTGTAAAGTCTTAGTGACTCTGCATCTATCCACCAAAAAATGTGAGCAGAATATTTTTTTAAAGATTTTTTTTTTTATTGGAGAGAGAGAGAGAGAGTGAATGAGAATGAGCAAGAGTGAGGGGAGGGAGGAGCAGAGGGAGAGGGAGAAGCAGACTCCCTGCTGAGCAGGACCCTGGGATCATGACCTGAGCCAAAGGCAGATGCTTAACCCACTAAGGCACCTGGGTGCCCCTGAGCAGGATATTTATAAAAATTGTTTATAAATGTGTGCTTAGTATAGATAATGTGATTTTACTTCACAAGGAAGTATCTCATTATTATTAGCCACTGGCAAAGGCAACCCAAATTATATCCACCTCACAATTCCACATTTATGTGACTAATTTAACCTGGACTAAAAGTTCCTGGAGGCCTTGTTTATATTTATTTACTTACTGCCCTTACAAATTGGTAGCTCCTTTTTTTTTTTAATTCTTTTCTGTTACTCTTTTCAACCTGTATGATATAAATGTTCATTGTATGCATGCTAGACAAAAAGCAGTAACATAAGCATTTGTGTGAGTTCATTCATAAATATAAGATGAATCAGTTCTTCAGTAAAAGAATTTCTGAATATTAAAATGTAAACAAATTTATCCATACAAATTTTTAAATTACTTTTTCTCCATTTTTCATATTTCACAAACTATTTCTATATAATGGGACAAAAGACATAAACTATTAGATGTTCAAAACAAAACTCTTGTTTCACCAAAATTCTATCATTGTTCATATTTCTTTTTTAGTACACAATTCAAAAAGAATAAATTGAAATATACCTGTACATATATTTGTGCATATTTCATATAGCACCTTAGTAAACCTGTTGCTTAAAGCTCAGAATTCTATGAGTGCCTTACTTATTTTTTCTATTTTAATAATAAATCCAATATTTTATCAAGACCCTTCTTGAATTCATCCATCTTAAATTTTCAGATTAAAAATACTGGAAAAAATATTGCTATTTAAATCAAGTAAACCTTGTGACTTCAACCACCCATTTTAAGTATATTTAAACAACATTTTAAATTATTTTTATGGTGAATTCTGGTATGGAATCATAGGTTTGCATTACTAATTCTTTTTGAGACAGTAAGAAGCTATCGTTCTGTGTGATGAAGAAATTTATCCACATAGCACAAGTGGCAAATGGTGGAAGGGAGTCTGGGATGTGGGCAGTCAAATGACTTCAAAGTCCATGCTTATTTCCACTCATACTGCCCTCCTCATGAGAAATAAGTAAGAGGATATAATGTCAATATGCAGCTCTATTATACATAAAGGATAATGCAATTTTGAAAGTACAAGAAAATTGCAAGGGCATCTCACAGATAATTAGGATGAAGTAAATGTGGCCCTAGGTGGTCTAAGGGGAACATGGCATTAACTCTGGCCTTAAAGGATGAGTTGAACTCAGAAGTCAAGAAACAGTACGACCTTATACAAACTTTTTGTTAGACATTTTAATAGGTTTCATGTATTTTTAAAATCTTAATGCCCCTTCAGTTATTATTTCCAACTTTAGATATATGTGCTGGATATTCTCATATGCCCAAAGATATAGTAAGTATGATCATTACCCTCCTAATGTATAAAAATATAAAGTCTGAAACTATATAAATGACCATCAAAAGAATAATGGATAAAGTTGTAACTGTATAATGGAACAAATAAATTAGAGATACAGTTTGAAATAGGAGGACATATATATGTGAGACATTATTAAAAAGAAACTTACTGAACAATATGCATTGTTTGACTCCATGTAAAAAGAAGCACATTAAATCAATATATCTGTTTATGGACAGGTTACTAAAAATGCATTTTCAAAACTCTGGAAGGACATATCACAACCTGGTGTTGCTAGCTCTAAAAGGGAGTAGAATTACTGTGGGACAGGACAGGTTGGCATTGTGGCAATAACAACTAATGTGCTTTTTAAGTTTTCTTTTTTAAGATTTTATTTATTTGAGAAACAGTGAGAGAGGGAGAGAGAGAGCACAAGGGAGGGGAAGGGCAGAGAGGAAGGGAGAAGCAGGCCCCCCACTATCAGGGAGCCCAACACAGGGCTTGATCTCAGGACCCCAGGATCATGACCTGAGCTGAAGGCAGATGCTTAACTGACTGATCAACCTAGGTGCCCCTGCACTTTTTAAGTTTTTATTCTCGATAATTTTCAGTGATTAAATTTTTGTTCATTACATGTACTTAAATATTATTTAAGTATTAAAATAGTATATATTGATCTAGAGGAATAGGTCCCTTGCCCAGATAGCTTTTCTACTGTTATTCAGAAAGAAAAGAACTAACCCTCCCCCCACCATCACTAGTACAAAAGTATATGAAACAATTGTCAATCTTTATCACCTCTTTATAGTTGATCTAGATACAGTCAGGAAACTTCAGGCAATTCTGGTGTTATAATAAGTTGTACAATAAATTATAAGGAGATTGGACACTAGTATCTTATCTTATTCTTACAAAATGTGATAGCCTGGGAAGGGAGTAAGCATTTTTCAGTCTTCATTTGCTTAATTGTACATTGTCTTCTGAATTCCTATTCCATATCAATATGCTCTTCATTATCTGTTGAATTATCTAATCTTTCTTCCTTTCCTCTCAACATAGTTTTACTCTGCTCTCTGAAATCACTTTGGCAATATTCATTAACTATTTTGGGGTCTGGTTCATATCCTTCACAGCCTCTTACAAATCCTGACACAATCCAAGGTAAATTTTAAAATTCATTAAGATTTCCAGCAATTTAGCTTAAAAAATACAGGACATTATCCAATACAAAAAAGAAAAGGAAATGAGTGATAAATATTGTAAAGGAAGACATTATTTACAATGATCATCTACATAGGAAGTCCAAAGGTATCAATCAAATAATTGTAAACAAGATAATACAATAGGAGGACCACAGTGAACATTGTGTACAAAAATAGCTTTCTGGTGATGATTTCTGGGATATGACACCAAAATCACAGGCATCAAAAGAAAAAATAGGTAAATGAGACTTCATCAAAATTAAACAACAAAAAAACAACACACTATCAACAGAATAAAAACACAACCCACAGAATGAAAGAAAATATTTGCAAATAATATATAATAAGATATTGATACCTAGAATATATAAAGAACTACTACAACTCAACAAAAACAAATAATCCAAGCAAAAATGGGCTAAGGACCTGAATAGATATTCCTCCAAAGAAGATATACAGATGGTCAACAAGCACATGGAAAGATTCTCAACATTCCACTGGTAATTAGAGAAATGCAAATCAAAACCACAATGAGATACTACTTCACATCCATTAGGATGGCTATTACCACTTCGTATTCATTAGGATGGCTATTGTAAAAAAGGAAAGAAAAAACATGTTGGAGAGGATGTGAAGAAATTGGAAACCCCAGGTTACATAGGTATGTAAAATGGGGCAGTCATTATGCAAAATGGTATGGTGAGTCCTCAAACAAAACAGAACAAAAACAGAATTGCCATATAATCAGATGATCCAACAATTCCACTTCTGGGCCTATACCCAAAAGAATTAAAATCAGACTTGAAAAGATATTGTACACCCATGTTCATAGTAGTAGTATTTATAATAGACAAAATGTGGAAGCAACCCAAGTATTCAGTGATGAATGAATGGATAAACAGAATGTAGTGTATAACAATGGAATATTATTCAAAGAAATTCTGGGGGCACCTGGCTGACTTGGTCGGTTAAGCACCTGTCTCTTGATTTCAGCTCAGGTCATAACTTCAGGATCCTGAGAGACTGAGCCCTGCACCGGGCTCTGTGCTCAGTGTGAGACTGGTTGAGATTCTCTTCCTTTGCCTCTGCCCTTCCCCCTGCTTGTACTCTTGCTCTCTCTCAAAATAAATAAAATCATTTTTTTAATTTAAATTCAATTTAATTAGCATATACTATATCATTAGTTTCAGAGGTAGAATTCAGTGATTTATCAGTTGCCTACAAAACCCAGTGCTCATTACATCATGTGCCCTCTTACATGTCCATCACCCAATAACCTCATCCCTCTACCCCACCCCCATCCCCTCCAGCAACCCTCAGTTTGTTCCCTACAGTTAAGAGTTTCTTACGGTTTTCCTCTTTTATTTTTCCTTCCCTTCCCTATTTGCATCTGTTTTGTTTCCTAAATTCCACATGAGTGAAATAAAATATTTAAAAATAAAATCTTTAAAAATTAAGGAAGGAAATTCTGATACATGCTACAGTGTGGATAAACCTTGACATAATGCTAAGTGAAATGAGCCACTCACAGGACAGATACTATATAATACCACTTAGGTGAGATTCCTAAGATAACCAAAAACATAGAGTCAGAAAGTAGAATGGTGGTTGTCAGGGGCAGGGGGAGAAAACAATGGGTTATCCAGTGTTTAATGGATACAGAATTTCATTTGGGAAAGATGAAATTCTGAAAATGGATGACCGTGAGGGTTGCACAATAATATGAATGTACTTAATGTCACAAAAATGTACTACGGGTGTGTTCCATTGGCTGCAGAATGTGGTGTCTAAATGGGGTGTCTCTCGATGGGATGTTGACCCTCAAATGTGGGGCAATGATCAGGTGGAAGCTGGTGGCATTGGAGGTGAAAGGATTCACCTGAGACAGAACAAAGGAGGTAAACGTTTATTGAATCCACTGCCAGGGAGCAGCAAGTAAGGCAGCGGAGGTGAGAATGGCTGCCATGAGGCAGTGGGTGAGGGCTGTTTTTAAAGGGTGTGGGGGGGGGGATGAGGAAGTATGGCAGCATGTGGAATCTTTCCTTTTTTGGTAACTGCGCCTGGTTGTAAGTAGCCCATGCATCGGTTAGGACCTATGGATATTGTGAGGTGAGTCCCTGGATGGGCCTATCTGAATTCGTCCAGGGGGTCACTGTAGACCCTGTCTAGGTTCCACTGCTCAAGCCTCTTTACCTAAAAGCGGCCTCTACAGAGAATATTCTAAAGAATTTGTCCCACATTCCTGTTCGGATGGATGTACAAATTTTTCCTCGTTTTTGTGGTATCAAAACTTTCCAACAACCTGACTTTCTATCGTGAGTTTGTTATATTCCCTACTGTAAACTTGGCAGCACCTCACCTCTCTTTCAAAGTCACCTTTGCATTGTTAAGGAGAATCTTCCTGTTTTCCTTTCCCTTGTGGTCTAGGATTCCATTTTTGCCAAATGGAATGATTTGGAAATGTTTGGAAGGCAGAGGGAGGCAGAGTCCTTATTCTCAGGAGTTGGCTGTAACCAGATGCCTGGGGAAATGAGAGCGGTAGAGCCATTTCTTGGTGAGTGCCTGAGAGCCACGTGTTGTGATGTTGCCACCTGAGATAAGGAGTGAAAACTCCGACGGAGCATTTTGAACACAGCTGCAGCTCCCACATCAGTACCACAGGCTGGGATTCTCCATGGCTCCTCCAAAACCTACCAGCCTGACTTCTCTGGCTTCCTGTGACATCCCATGCTGTTACCCTAGATCTTTCTTTCTTTCTTTCTTTCTTTCTTTTTTTTTTTTAAAGATTTTATTTATTTATTTGAAGAGAGAGACACAGCGAGAGAGGGAACACAAGCAGGGGGAGTGGCAGAGGGAGAAGCAGGCTTCCTGCCGAGCAGGGAGCCCGATGCGGGGCTCGATCCCAGGACCCTGGGAGCATGACCTGAGCTGAAGGCAGACGCTTAACGACTGAGCCACCCAGGAGCCACCCTAGATCTTTCTATTAAAACTCTATATCTGGATTACAGAGTGCTTTTGTTTCACTGACTGAATATAGATTGATGTAATTAGAAAAGCAGTTAAATTATGATATGCATGAGATACTCTACAGATACTTAAAAAAATATGAAGTAGCCCAGTGAATTCTAATTAAAAAAATAATAATAAAATCACAGGGAAACGCAAACAGTGCTGTCCCACTTAAGGCTGTCTTCATAGAATTGTTAACAGTAGTTGTCTCTAGAGAAACTATTGGAGGGCTGGGTTAGATGAACGGAGACATTCACGTTTTTCTCTTGAAACTTCTGCAATACTTGCATCCTTTTGATAAAAATCCTAATGATACTCTTGAAATTAGAAATAACACCAAAAAGAACACCCAGAAAGGCTAAAAAATGCCTGACCCTTCATAATCCCAATGATTGTTGACTCCTACACAATAACTTCTGATGGTTATGTCCAGGACTGCTACTTGGATTTTATCATTGCTTATATATTATAAATATTATACACACATGCACATGTGCAATCACGTGCACACACACACACACACACACCTCCTGCAGAAAATGTATACCTCACAAAAGCACTCTCCTAACATACAATCCTAACTTTCCATTTTGGCATTAACATTAACCCACATTTCAGTATCATAGAGACCTATTACCAATTCCTTCAAATTTTCTTCAATTCTTCAGCCCACCTGTTCAGTTGTCTGTTTCTTTTTATTTATTTCAACTTTACCAAGAAAACCCTAACTCCCTAAGATACTCATATTTCTTTCCTATCTTCCTGTGAAAATTCAAGCCCCAAATCATTATTTCAATCTGATTCCTCCACTCATAGACAAGGGAAAATGCATTGTTGAAGAATATAATCCAACTTTCAGACTGTTGTTATTTGAAGCTAATGATTTATGACCACAGCTGTTTTCTCAATGTACAATCATTATTTTAATTTTCTATAGTCCTCTCTTCTTCATTCCTGTACAATATAATTCTAAACTTCTTTTCTCATGTAAGATTTGGCATGAAACTCTCTTAGTTCATAAATGTCTGTCATTCATTCTCTGAAAAATAAAAATGTGGCCACTGAATGAGTTTCTTAGATTCTAACCTCCTTGCCAAAAATATATTTATAACAATTCAAAATTCCTGTCCTAAAATATCAGAGGGTAATTCTTTCCTACTGCATTAGTATGACCTCTCCATTCTACTTGGTTTTCCTCAGTATTTGCTCTATAGCTTTCTTTTTTTCCATATATATTTCCCCTAGCATATTCTGAATGTTCCCATTACAGGAAGTTTGACTTTAGGCACTCTTTTAAATAATCTCTAATGGATCCATTGCCTTTTACTGAAACTTCTCAAAGAATACTAATTGTTTTCTCTACTCCCTTATTGCTAAGGGTTAGCATACTCATTACATCAAAGAATAATAATGATGGTAATAAGTAGTATTTATTGAGTGCTTATTATATTCTAGGAATCTTTTAAGCACATTAAATATTTAAAATTTTCAGATCTTTCCAACAGCCCTAAGAGGTAAGTACTATTACAATTTTAAGATTTGGAAACTGAGCTATAGAGAATTTGGATAACTTGCCAAGGTCACACAGTCAGTAAGTGATAAAATAGTATTTTAAGCCAAACTGGTTAAATCCAGAATCCAGCATCTTTTTTTTTTTTAAGATTTTATTTATTTATTAGAAAGAGAGTGCATGCACATGGGGGTGGAGGGTGAGAGAGAGAGAGAGAGAGTGCATAAGAGGAGAGGGAGAAGCAGACTCCCCACTGAGCAGGGAGCCCAACATGGGGCTCAATCCCAAGATCCTGGGATCATGACCTGAGCCAAAGGCAGATGCTTAACTGACTGAGCCACCCAGGCACCCCCAGAATCCAGTATCTTAATCTTAAACCTTAATCTTAAACCTCTCAACTGCACACATTAGTGAAATAATTTGCTCCTTTAAATAGGGAGAAGATTGTGTTTGGTTGATGACTCACAGGAATGGGTGATAGTCTATTATTCTAAACTTTGCATATGTGTAAACATTTTTACGTATGATAAAATTTTAAAAAATAACCCACCATTGTGGTCAATTTAGGGAGTATTCCCAAGATTCTAATTGGTTCTCTTGCCTTTGGTTTATATCTTGTCTAAACAGAAACTTACTAAAGTTTTCCAAAGGTTATGAAAGGGTTATGAAACTCTTGTTTTATTTTTCTAAGAGTAAGGTTACTCCTGGAGCTTTTACATTTTTTCAATTAGTGCAATTTATAAGTTTTGAGTCTTTCTGGAATCATGTCTCAGTGGACAGCATTAGGATGCACATTGGCCCTCAGCAAAATACCATATTCTAAAGAAGTTTCTAGGTGGGGGACATTTGATTACAATTCTAAACAATATCTAGGCATTACCCCTATTACTTTTGCCCTTTATATAACGATAGAAAGCTTTATCGTCTGAAGGTAGTAAGACTCTTCCACAGACTAGACAGGGTAGCACACTAAGCATTTAGTGTCTATTGACAAAAACACATAGCAGACATTGAGTGACTTTCAGCAAATGACCAGGTATTCTGAAAGATGTTATTACTTTCTACAGAGAAACACAACTGTGGATGAATGTTGAAGTCCAATTAGAATTTCATTTTGCTTCATTTGGCTAAACAGATACAACTTATCTATGGACATACATGAATTAACCACAAGTAAAGAGGATTCCTAATCAGGAATTTTAAGCTTTTGGTTTTCTGTCAACCATCTTGTAAAGAGTGTATTGTGACCTTAGGGGGATCTGCTTGAGGAAAAAAATGGCAATAACATATTGTTCTATCTGTTCCATAGTGTAAGGGAAATGATTATATACCAGTACCAGATGCCTTAAGCAATATTTGACATTTTCTTCAAGTTCTACCATGATAATGTTATTCAAGGGAGAAGTGCCGCTTTGATTCACCAGCAAAGAGTGGACTGAACTATGTTTGAAAGTACAGCCCTTAAAAATACTTCCTATATTTCTCTGCTGTGATTCACTCTTTCTTGGTGTTGCTGTAAATTGACGAACTCATTATGCAATTTTGAGTTTTGCTATTCTAACATCAGTATCCAGAAACAAATGTGGAGTTTCTCAGTCTGGAATTCTGTTCTCTTAGGTATTCATATAATCACTCTTTTTTTTTTTTTTGTCATTCACTTATCAGCCTAATAATTCTGTCCTTAAAAAGGCCTCCCTTTATCACTCACATTTCTGATTTTTGTTTCTTCATTAGAATTTAAGTTCCATGAGAACAGGAAAATTTTCACCTTCCTATAATACCTAGACGGATATGTAATACATATGATTCAGTGACTGTCTAGTATAATGTTTGTCACAAAATATGCATTCAACATTGATTTTGGTGAATGGATGAATCATTGGTACTACATTTTTTAAAGCATGGAGTTGAAACCTTAATTTCACAGAAAGTTCATGAAATAATGAAAATATATTGATCAGTTTGCCTTTCTCAATAGATATTGATTAAGTAAATGAAACATTACAAATGGTATTTACTGTGAAGATTGAGAAAGGACTCTGACAACTACATGTGATAATGTTGGATGCCAGGATTCTAAAAATAACCAAAAAAAAAAAAATATTGTGCAAGGTTTCATCCCAAGTCCTCAAATAATTCTATTAAGTAGAGCTTTTCTTTCCAATTTTGAGCCTTAAAATATATGTTACTAACATCACATTAAAAATTCAAGTCTAAATCTGTACAGCCCAAAATACAAAATCTGACTTTTAACATGTTAATGTGTATAAAAAAAAAAAAAAAGATCAGGTTTTCTGTTGTTAATGAAAGTATTTAATTGAAATAAAAGTAATTGGGTATTTCTACTTTAATTTTTTTTAAGATTTCCAATTTAAAATATAGTCTCTTATGCTATGCACAATTGTGTAAAAGTTAAAGAAGTAAAAAGAGTGATTATGATTTGGCAATGTGATTTCCTTACACCCCGCATATACTGATTACCTCCTTGGCAAATGCCCATAGGAATTTAGGTTCTGAGCACAAACGTTAAAACCCTTACTAAGAATACTAAGAAGGGAATTATTTCCTCTTACATTTTGCAAGATATCTTTATTTCCCATGGAATCAGTAAATAATTATTTAACCATGCATAAAAGTGCTTATTGGTCTTCTCAGCTTGACAGAATTTAATAAAAACCAAAATAAAACCAACCACAACATACTCCTTTAGCACCTTTGACATGATGATCATAGTAAAGATTGAATTCTAAGGCTGGGATTTTTTTTAATTCTTATTTTGCTTTACTTACTTGCCATCAGAAGGAATGAAACATGTGACTCTGTTCTTCCAATAACATAATACATAATTCCCATCAATAGAGCCACCAAAATGTAAGTAGGCTCAAAATCTGCTTATGATGAAGCACAATTTGCTCACCTGAATAATCTTTTTGCTAAAAGAAGGACTTACCCTTGGATTTTCAATAGCTCTTGCTCACCTTGACAACCCCTAAGATCCCCTCCCTGGACTCCTAGTTTTAGCCTGGTTACAGGAGCACAAAGGCAGAAATTTGCTGTAGGTACTATTACTTTCTTCATCAACCATTGATGAATATTTTTAATCATATCCAATTTGTGTAAATCAAGGGTATGTTATATCTGACAGCAAGTTAGGGGCCTTTGTGCAAAGGGTGATTAAGAATTTGGCCAGTTTGCAGAATTCAGTGAATGAATCTTCGTCATCCCCATAGTCTCTAAGCTGAAGTTATTAGTTATAATCAGACGATTCTCAGTCCATAGAATGTGGCATGCCCCCTGTTCCAACACTCCACCTCCTCTTTCTAAAACACTGCATGTCTCTGCTGTCACACATGGACGTCCTTGGCTTTGATTCTGCTCCTTACCAAGTCCTAGGTAGAATCTTTTCATCTCTAATGGAACCTCTACTCTGCCCCCACTTACTGGCTGTTATCCTGCTCTTAAATGAACTTCTGCTTTCATTGTGTTTAATGATACCTGTTAACATGCCTTACCCATCACTTCCTAGACCAATTGCTATTGCCACAGAAATCAAAACCTAATTCACTATGTCTCTTGGAGTTAGGAAAAATACAATTTGTCTTTGAGAGACCAGTGCTTAATTATTATGGTATTCCTGATTTCTTGTGTGCCTCCTCTCAGCTTCCTTCCCTTCTCTATGGGCTCAAGTTGAGTATCCAACAACTTGGTAGATGATCCTGCTATAGTAGGACAGATTTTAAGATGTTACAGATGTTTTTGAATTCCAGGGTAAGAGAATTATGGTTTTTTTTTAAATAGGAAATGAAAAGTCATTGTGAAACTTTGAAGAGGGCAGTAAAAATGATTAAAGGTGTTCTTGAGAAAACTTGTTGAATAGTACAACTTTGTGAAGGGAAAATGGAAGCAAGAACAGAATGTTTTGTTGTGTCCCAGTTAAGAGCACAAGTGCTTAAAAACTCAAACAAACAAACAAACAAACAAACAAACCCCCCCCCCCAAAACCAAAACAAAACAAACAAAAAAACCCAATCAAACAACAACAAAACCAGGGACTGGTAAAGAGAACTTTACCACTTTATGTCCCTTTATGGAACATTTCAAAGGAACAAATTCACACAAACATTTCAGCAGAGATATTTTTTAATCTTTATTTTATTGCGGTAAGAACTTTTAACATGAGTTCTAAACTTTTAATAAGTTTTTAAGTGTACAGTACAGTATTGTTAACTATAGGCACAAGGTTGCACCACAGATCTGTTCACAGATGGCAGGATCTTATGTGTAGAAAATTCCACAAATAAACCAACAAATAAAAATTTAATAAAAGGACTCCATACTAATTATAGGTCTCTTGAGGATTTCTATTTCTTCGTGATTCAGTCTTGGTAGGTTATATGTTTCTAGGAATTCATTTCTTCTAGGTTATACAGTTTGTTGGCATAAAATTGTTTATAATAATCTCTTAGGATCATTTTCATTTTTGTGTCATCAGTTGTAATGTCTCCTTTCATTTCTGATTTTGAGTTTTCTCTCCTTGTTCATGAGTAGTCTAGCTAAAGGTTTATCAACTTTGTTTATCTTTTCAAGAAAACACTCTTAGGGCATGCTTGAGTGGCTCAGGCATTAAGCGTCTGCCTTCCGCTCAGGTCATGGTCCCAGGGTCCTGGGATGGAGCCCCTCATTGGGCTCCCTGCTCCATGGGAAGCCTGCTTCTCCCTCTCCCACTCCCCCTGCTTGTGTTCCCTCTCTCGCTGTGTCTCTCTCTTCAAATAAATAAATAAAATCTTAAAAAATACATATGACAAAAAGGAAAAAAAAATATGACAAAAAGGGGTGCCTGGCTGGCTTAGTCGGTGAGTATGCAACTCTTGACCTCAGGATCATGAGTTCAAGGCCCACCTTGGGCATAGAGCCTAAGTAAAAAACAACAACAGGGGTACCTGGGTGGCTCAGTCATTAAGCATCTGCCTTCGGCTCAGGTCATGATCTCCGGGTCCTGGGATCGAGCCCCGCATCGGGCTCCCTGCTTGGCGGGGAGCCTGCTTCTCCTGCTCCTACTCCCCCTGCTTGTGTTCACTCTCTCGTGCTGTCCCTCTCTGTCAAATAAATAAATAAAATCTTAAAAAAAAACCAAAACACTCTTAGTTTCATTGATTTTTTTTTCTGTTTTTCTATTCTCCATTTCATTAGTCTATTTCTCTATTTTTCTAGGCTTTATTATTTCCTTCCTTCTGCTAACTTTGGATTTAGTTTGTTCTTTTTCTAGTTTCCTGAAGTGTAAACTTAAGTTATATATTCCAGATTTTTTTTCTTTTTTAGTGTTCACTGCTATGAACTTCTCTTTTGTTACTACTTTGGCTGTGTCTCATGAGTTTTGGTATGTTGTATTTTCATTTTCTTTTGTCTCAGGACATTCCCTAATTTTTTAAAATTTCTTTTTTGGCTATTCAAAAATATATTTAATTGCTACATATTTGTGAATTTTTCAGGGTTTTTTTTTTTTTTTTTTTTTTTTTCTGCTATTGGTTTCATTCCACTGTAGTCAGAAAAGATACTTGGTATATTTTCAATCTTCTTAAATTTGTTAAGACTTGTTTTGTGACCTGCAATTTGATCTATCCTTAAGAAAGATTTAAGTGCTCTTGAAAAATTTTGTATTCTGCAATGTTCAGTGCAATGTTCTGTGTGTGTCTGTTATATCCACTTGGTCTATACCATTGTCAAGTTCACTGTTTTTTGTTGATTTTCATATGGCTGATTTTTATCCATTATTGAAAATGGGGTATTAAAGTCTTACACTATTATTGTAATACTATTTCTCTCTTTGGCTCTTTCAATATTTGCTGTATATAATGTCTGTTCTGATGTGTTCATATGTATTTATAATTGCCATTTTTGTATATTTTAATAAATTGTATGTATATATTTATGATTGTGTATTTATATCTTCTTGTTGAATTGCTCCTTTTATCATTACATAGTATAATTTTTTCTCCTTGCAACAGTTTTTTACCAGAAGTCTATTTTTTCTGATATAAGTATAGCCAAGCCTGCTCTCTTTAGGGTACCATTTGCATAGAATATGTATAAATATATATATATGTTTTATTTATTTGAGAGAGAGAGAGAGCGAGCATGAGCAGGGCAAGGGGCAGAGGGGGATGGGGATGGAGAAGCAGATTCCCCACTGAGCAGGGAGCTCAATGCAGGGCTCTATCTCGGGACTCCAGGATCATGACCTGAGCTGAAAGTAGATGCTTATCTGACTAAGCCACCCAGGTGCCCCTGGAATATCTTTTTCCATCCCTTCACTTTCAGCCTATGTGTTTCTTTGAATCTAAAGTGAGTTTCTTGGGGCCCCTGGGTGGCTCAGTTGGTTAAATGGCTAACTCTTGATTTCAGCTCAGGATATGATTTCCGGGTGTGAGATTGAGCCCTGTGTTGGGCTCCATGCTGGGCATGGAGTGGGCTTAAGATTCTCTCTCTCTCTCTCTACCCCACCCTCCTCCCTGCTCCCCCTGCTCACACATACTCTCTCTCTCTCAAAAAAAAAAAAAAAAAACAGTGAGTTTCTTGTGGGCAGCACATTGTGCAATATTCTTTTTTATCCATTCATCTACTCTATGTCTTTTGATTGGTGGATTTAATCAGTTTACATTTAATGTAATTATTGATAGGGAAAGATTTCATCTTGTTCTCTGTCTTAGAGTTATTTTGTTTTTCTTGTTTCCTTTGTGTTTTGTTGATTTTCTGTATTATGCTTTGATCCCTTTCTTTTTTTGTAATATCTAAAGGATGTGGGTGTGTGTGTGTGTGTCATGGGGTTTACATAAAATATCTTGTAGTTATAATACTCCATTTTAAGCTGGTAACAACTTAACCTTGATCACATACAAATTCTGTGCTTTAACTTTTCCTCCCCCAAACTTTGTTATTGATGTCATAACTTATGTGTGATTTTATTGTGTATCTATTAGCATATTTTAGTTATAGTTATTTTTGATACTTTTGTCTTTTAACTTTTATACCACAATTGAAAGATTTACCCACACCATTACAATAATAGAGTATTCTGTTTTTGTCCATATATTTACCTTTACTGATGAGTTTTAGACTTTCTTAATCTACTGTTGCTGTTTAGCATCTTTTCAACTTGAAGAACTCCTTTTAGCATTTCTTGTAAGTCAGGTCTAGTGGCAATAACTTTCTCAGCTTTTGCTTGTCTGAAAATGTCTTAATCTCTCCTTCAGTTGTGAAGTTTTGCTATTTATAGTATTCCTGGTTGGCAGATTTCTTTTTTTTTCTTTCAGTACTTTGAAAATATCATCTCAATCCCTTTGGTATGTACATTTCTGGTGAGAAATCTGCTTCTAATCTTATGGAGTTTCCCTTGTATTTGACAAGTTGCTTTTACTTACTGCTTTTAAAATGACTTCTTTGTTTTTGTCTTGACAATTTGATTATAATTTGTCTTGGTATGGGTTTCTTTGGACTCATCTTTTAGAATACTGTGAGCTTTCTGGATCTGGATGTCTATACCCTTCGCAGATTTGGTAAATTTTCAGCCATTATTTCTTTGAATAAGTTTTCTGGTCCTTTCTCTTTCTCTTCCCCCTCCCACCCCACCACAGGGGCTCCCATAATTCATTCGGTGGTGTGCCATAAATACCTCAGGCTTTCTTCCCTTTTTTTTTTTTCTTTTTTTCTCCTTTGACTAAATCATTTCCAATGACTTGTCTTTAAGTTTACTGATCCTTTCTTCTGCTTGACCTAGTCTGGTATTGAATTCCATTAGTGAATTTTTCAGTCCAGTTATTGTTTTCTTCAGCTCCATGATTTCTGTTTGGTACTTTTTTCCTATCTTTTTGTTGAAAATATCACTTTGTTTATGCATTATTCTCATTACCTTAGTAAGCATATGTATGATAGTTAATATGAATCCTCTGTTAGGTAAATTATACATCTCTGTTTCATTAG
Organism: Mirounga leonina; assembly: GCF_011800145.1. Taxonomy (NCBI): domain Eukaryota; kingdom Metazoa; phylum Chordata; class Mammalia; order Carnivora; family Phocidae; genus Mirounga; species Mirounga leonina. The sequence continues at coordinate 23,164,567 of NW_023270865.1, read as the reverse complement.
AGCCTGTTTCTGAAGATTTATCTTATCAAATTATTTGGAAAACATTTCTCTATTTCTTTATTTTCTTGACCCTATATTGATGTCTGTGTATTAGACAAAACAGCCACATCTCCTAGTGTTCATGGATTTGTCCTGTACTGGAGAAGAGCTTCACCCATAAGTCTGGCCAGATAATTTCAAATCTTTATGCTAGTCCAAGCTACTTCCTTTGTTTTTAGAGGCCCCTAAGCATTTAGGGCATGTTGGGTACCATCACTACTGTGAGATAACAGAGACTGAGCTAATTCCTCAGGCAGTCCCCAGATAAGTTGGGTTGTTGGATGTTCAATGCATCTCTTTCCCTCCCCTGGGAGAAACTGAGACCTGGGGTTTTTCATCTCCTAGCTCTGTGCTGGGCCAGAGAGTGTAGCCTTGGTGACTTCCAGCTCAAATCACCATCTCTGTTTTCACTGACCCCAGGCCACTATCATATTCCATATTATCTCAGCATTCTCAGATAGGCTAGATGGAAGGCAGTACTCTCAGTAACACTTGGAAAAGTTGAAGCATTGTACACATGAACACATAATGTACCTTTTTTCCTCCCTAAGGAGCAGGTTGAGATCATTCATTCATTCATTCATTTCTGATAGTGTGGCAGCTGTGTTGGAGGTAGAAACTGTGGTGAAAGGGTATGTCAAATCTCCCTATTGGTTTTGATGTGGCAGGTTTCACACTTATTCAGGGTGCAGGGGTCTGTTAACCTGTTTCTAGATTTCTCACAAAGGTAAATGTTTATGAATTATTATTCAATAAGTGTGTTTGTTGGGGGAAAAGGGGTTGAAGGCTTCCTATTTCATCATCTTGCTGACATCATGCCAGTAAGTACATTTTTTAAAAGGTCAGTTTCTTTTTGTATATCTTTACACATTATTCCCCAAAGTACTGCATACAAAAGTGAAAAAAAAAACAAAAAACTGTGTAGTATGTTTGTTTTGGTTTCTTGTGTGTACGAATTAAGTCTATATTAAAGTTAATTGTTTTTTTTTAAATTATACATTTTTGAAACAATTTTTTAAATAGCTTCATATAAGAACTAGTCTGGAGTCATGAAGAGCCAAAATTTCCAAAGTGCACTCCACTTAAAAGTATTTGTTTACAATTATAAGTTCTTATTAAACATCCAGACCTCATACAAAGCAAAAGGAGAGATCACACTTAAAGGAAATCTGTGTAAAATATTTGGATTTTTACTATAAATACTACATTTTCCTTTTTAACTGATTTAAAACAAACTTGAAACCTTTTAAATGTAACAAAAATACTTGCAAATGTAATGAATGTGGTAGAAAAAAAAATTCATATTCATTAAGAGGGGAAACAAAAGGCAATTATCTTTCAGTTTTAGATAAAATCCAGAACTAGTAACCCTGACAAATTGAATTAAAGATTCAAACAGATAGATGTTGTTCTGTATATGAGAATGATCTACTCTCCTAGCATGTTCTATGTGGCATCTCTATTTCATTCCATTCTGATATATCTCAGTACCTACCCTAGTGCTTCTAAGCTGATTCACATGCACAGAAAATAAATTTATTTTTGTGACTTAACAGTTTTAGCTTTTGATGATAGATATGGGTGACCCTCATTTGACTAATTAACCAAATGAAAACTTCATTCTATGTCACTAATGGATCTTCTTTGCTAAAATGAAAGTAAAATTAATCTTTCTGGATTAAATGATTAAATGCTTAAATAGTCTAAATAGTAACTAAAAAGACATGGTCATTTCTATTACAACTTAATCATACTTCTCTTACAATACACATATATTTTTGTGAAGCAGCAAGATATGTTAATGACTATAATCACAGATGAGAAAACATTCAGGGATTTTATAATGGACAGAGTAATAAATGAATAAAAATGTAACAACAGCATGCCCCCAAAATATTCATTGGTAGTCCATAAGATGGTTCTAAAGTGAAGATACTAGCTTTTCCAAAATGTACTGCCCTTTTAGAAATACAAAAGTGTCTTACTGGAGCTGACAGGTTGTGTGTGTGTGTGTGTGTGTGTGAGAGAGAGAGAGAGCGAGAGGACTTTGTTTTGAAATACTTCTGACTGTTCTTTGATTTTCAACTACAGTCACTATTTTGGAGTTTGGTTCTGCTCATAGCATTGCTTTCTTAATGTGACATTCTGCCCGATATCTTTTTCAGAGAGTTACCACTTGGCAGATTGTTAATCACTAGGCAATCTTCGGTTTGCTAGGGTCTGGCAAAAACAAAACAGAACAAAACACGAAAACCAAAACCAAAAAAAAAAAAAAAAACAAAAAACAGAATGAGTCACATCATTTTAAAATCAAGCTTCAGCATGCCTTTCAAAGGTTGTGTGAGTGAATGTGTGAAATGTATGTGTATGTATACGTGTGTATGTGTAATTGGTTAGCAGCCTGCCCAGTTCATTTTCTTAAACAATACTATGAATCTTCTTTTGATGACAGTAACATCAATAATGGCAGTAGAATACTGACTCCCATCTGTGGGGTCTAGTGCTGGGCTAAATATAGCCTATTTTATCCAATGTTCAATTTTTTTCCCTGAGTAAGAATTATTGTCTGAATTTTTGTAGTTAGGAAAATTCATGCTCATTTATTCACTTATTTACCTGATATTTATTGAATGCACACTCTGTGCAAGGCTCTGTGTTAGTTACTGGGGTTCAAAAGTGAAAAAAAGACGCAAACATGCCTACTTTTGTGTTGTTTATATTCTATTGTGAAGAGACATACAATAAACAATTAAAATGCCTAATTTATAAAGTAAATTAGAAGGTGATTAGGGCTATGGAAAACATGAAGCAGGTAAGTGGGATAGGAGTGAAGATGAGAGGGTTGCAATCTTGTGTATTTAGGTTTGGTTTCAAAGATAAGGTGACTTTTAAGAAAAAGCTTAATGAGTTAAGTAAAAAGTCATCCTGAGCAGAGGAATCATCAATAGAGAAGCCTGAAGGTGGGAGCTTGCCTGATATTTGGAGACCATTCTGGCTGTCTTTCTGGCATGGAGTGAGCAAGGGAGAATATGAGTCTCAAGCTCACCCCTGCATTTTATAAGGATCATCTTGGTCACTGTGTGGAGAATATTCTATAGGGAGGCAAAGGTGGTAGCAGAGAGATTCATAAAGTAGCTGTTGCAATAAATGAAAAAAAAAAAAGATGATGTGGAAATTTAGAGAAGATACAGAAATTGCCCAGTTACACAATAAGTGAGTTGAATCGAGGTCTGCCTCACCTCAAATCTGCACCTCTTTTCCCTATGTGTTGGGTCCAGCACTGCTATAACTCAGTTAGCCTTGGGAATGTGTGCAAGTTTCTTTCTTGGCATTATGAAGGACATCAGAGTTTGTATTCTGAGGTATAGGATAAAGGGATTGGCTTTTGTTTTCATAGACTTCTGACACCAGTAAATATCATAGTCATGTTATGAAATTTTAAATATTTCCTTTTCTGGTCTGGATAGCTCTAAATGGAGGAAGGAGAATAAGCATTTCTATAATGGTGACATAAATTAAGCAAGGAATAAAATAATGCTTTGCTACTGAGAGAAAGAAATCAACAGAGTTTCCAATGACTTTTTTTTTTAATTTAGTATGTGAGGACAATTCTTTCACAAAGGGCACGTGACTGTGAATCCTCATTGCTTTGCAGAGTATGGAGACATAGCAGTACTATATTTATTTAATTTTTGAGAGAGTAGATAACATTTCTGCCCTTCAGATGAAGTTCAAATCCTATCCTTAATCAATAGATTGGAGTGAGTATCTAGATCATTCTTAAGAGAATTTGGAAGATGTTATGGATACAGGGGAAACACTGAAAAAATATATCTTGATGAAGTAAAACTAGATAAACATAATAAAATATTGTCTTAGTTGCTTCCAGAGTAGAAAAAAATGATAAAAATGTTGCATGGATTAAAATCTTCCTATATATGTTTAGGTGTATTGCCATTTTCCTTAAAAAGAATGAATGCTGAATAAAAATTTTTCAACTAATTTTATATTTCACTAGAACTATTAAGATTGTCTTTCATAAAATAACAGTAATTAGGTGTTTACTTCAAAAGCATAGATGTCAAATGAAAAGGAAGAGAATGCCTGCATGTCTGCCTGATTCAGATGATGTTTAGGCCTCATATTTCCTGGCTTTAGACAGCAAAGGAGGCATTTTCTATGCTTCTGTGCTTTGGTCATCTAAGTACAAAATCAGTACAATTTCCTGTGTTCAAAAGGAAGAGTGGTTCATAAATATATCAAGGACAAGGACACACACACACACATACCATACTAGAAAACACTATTGGAGAACATCAATAAATATGTGATTATGTAGTTCTCAAAATTTAACTTCTCTGATTACATAGGAATTCCTCTTCAGTAGCATTGTTAGGAATTTCAAATTAGCAATGAAAGAATTGGCTTTGGTTTTACAGACTTCTTTGATTTTAGTCACAGAGGAATGTGAAAAAGATTTTTAATATTGGTTAAATAGTGATACATAGTATCTTATTTTCCATAGTTGCACCTGTTACCACTTTTTTAAATGCAAATTTAAAAAGCTAAATTATTATTTCAGTTTCTTCTTAAAACTTCAAGAATCTTGTTCCCTTATCACCCCCCCCACACACACACATTTTTTTAAACCTCTATCCTCTTCTATTACTGTGTAAACTCCCCCTTTCTGTCAGGGACAAATTAATTAGAAGAGTAATCAGCATTCTGCCATCACTTCCTCATTATCCATCGCTACTCCACTCATTGCAATTTGGTTTTATCTTATCAAGACTCTATTGGAATTTGCCTCACTACATCTCTGGGATTCTCCTAACTTCAAAGTCTGTGGATGCTTTAGTCTTGAGTTTTCTTAATTTCTTGGCAGCATTTCTGTCTATTGGATATTCCCCACCTCTTAAAAAGACTTTCTCATGAATTTCCTGAAAAGCGTGTTCCTTGTTCTCCTACTGTTCTTGTAGTTCATTCTGTCTCATTTTGTTTTATTATTTTATGTTGTTCCTCATATATCTACCCTTTAATGTTCCCCAGGTCTCCATAAAGAATCTTCTTCTCTGCCTGCCCCTTCCATGAGACTATACCCATTTGCATTTTTTCACTTATTACCAAATCTAAATGTAAATAAACCACCTGAAGTCTGGTTCTTTAATATATTGCACCCTCTGCTTAAGAAGAGCTTGTGATTTGTCCCCAGTTATTTCAAGCACAGTTTTTCTAAAGTTTTTTCATTTTTATTTACTTGACAGAGAGAGCACAAGCAGGGGGAGCGGCAGGCAGAGTGAGAGGGAGAAGCAAGCTGCCCGCTGAGCTGGGAGCCCAACATGAGGCTCCATCCCAGAACCCTGGGATCATGACCTGAGCTGAAGGCAGCCGCTTAACGACTGAGCCACCCCAGCACCCCTCAAGCACAGTTTTTCTACTAATAAATATATTCATCTTCTATAAATAATCTTCCTCTCAGTAGTATGTACTAGAATGAATAGAACCTCCCTCAACTGTCCCAACTAGCCAAACTAGAAACGTGTCCTTCTCGTTGACCTGTGTAGTCAAGTCACAAAGTTCTGTAGATTTTAAATAGGTGCCACCTATTCATCCCTCACCCGTCCACTCTCTCTGTCCCTATTCTCTTCAATCTCTCCTTCTTTCTCTAAAGACAACTTACTGAGATCACTGTTTTGGATTCTCACTCACCATTATCAGCAACTAGAATAATTTTTTGGTTTTAAAGAGAGAAAGGGAGAAATTGGAAAAGAGAGCAAGCAGGATGGGGGAGGGGCAGGGAGAGAGAGATTGTTTTGCTGTAACAAGTTTCATTTCTGAGACCTTGGGTTACCAACAATCATTATGTGAATAAGTTTCACATTTTGGGGGAAAAATGTGCTACGGAGCCTCTAAATAGCAAAAACTCCCTTCCTCCTCAAGAATCTGAATCATAGAGATTCTTTATATTTATATAACTGTATTGAGAAGTTCTTCAATTTATAGCAGCAAATGTATACCCTAGGGAGACCCTTATTTTTCTGGAATGAATATATTAGTAAAACCCTTAGGATATGTTCTTGAGGGTCATAAGGCCCCCAAAGAGCATGCATTAGAAAGTGTTTGTTGTTCTACTAATCACCAGGCTTTTGTTTGCTAAGCTAAGCGTGCCAGCTGAGAGTGAAAACTGAATTGTTCAGGACGATACAGAAAAAAAATTAGCAGCTCTTCAAGTGAAGAATGGAGGGAAAGATAAATTACGCGGCAGAGAAAAGGAACTTTGCCTGTGGAACAGAGACTCTAAATTGGAAATGTCATGACATTTTTCCTGATATAGGTACAATGTGAGTCTTTTTCCCTACTCACCTCTCTTCCTCTCCTGCAAACAAATGACTGTTGGCATAACACACACATTGGTACGTGGGTCTCTACTTATTTGATCTTAGGATAGCCAGTTAACTTTATGTGTTCTTGACATAGAGGAGAAATACCTGTGCCATATGAATGCATTAAAATGGCAATATAAAACCTAGCCTTTTCTATTCTCAATCTATACTTTGTGGACCTCAATTTTAATTACTCTCATCTGACCTGTGTACTTGTCTGAATCTCCCAGTCTATTGTGAGAATCTTAGAGCCTAGAAGCCATACCTTCATCCTGTATCATTATCTCAACAACCTCCCAACTTGTTTCATGTCTCCAGAATCTAAAATAATGCTTTAAATATAGCACACCGGTGATAAAAAAAATAATTTAAAAAGGTGACAAAATAACAAATGTCACAACTTTTAAATTCAGTCCCCTCTACTAATTATGTTACAGTTGCCCTCTCTGCATGGAAGAAGCCAGATAATAAAACAGAAGTTTTCAAACTCTTAGAATTATCTGTGGTTAAAATCAATCTCCCAAACAGAGAGGCCTCAAATAAAGCTTTGATCTGTTAGAGAATGAAGCAGCCTGAAATCAAATGCTGCTTGCCTAGTTGTTGAGGAAATCTTGCAAAGTTGATGTATTGGAATAAACTTTTCCAGAAGCTGTGTTAAGCCTTAGCGGCAAGCATCTCTATATTCCCTTTCTTCTGAACATGACTGTTTAAGAAATGGATTAGCTCTGTTACCTGCAGCATCGCTATATTGTTGCTTTTAGAAATAGATCATTATTTGCTTATAAAGCACTTCAAAACTATTACACAGGAGTCAGTTTGTATTCTGCGGTGGCTTACTACACTGGTAGCTACAAACATTGCATCCCCGAAAAAGTTTTTTGAGGTCAGAATGCCCTCAGATGAGGGTTGTAACCCAGAAAATATCATCGGTATCAAAAATTATTGCTTTATAAATATCCACATCAAAATGCATCTTGTGATTATTATTTAATCAGAAAATAATATGTTATTGGGTAGGAATATCTACTATTCTCTGATTGTATTAAAGGAAGTTATTCTGTACAGAATTTTTCAGTGGGTTTCTGCTCTCCTAGCTCTATTATCATCATTGTCATAAACTAGGGTTTGTCATAATTCCTGAGCAATACATGGACACTGCATAAAAACAGAGCTTTTTTTTTTTTTTTTTTTTTACAGAATAAGCGAAATATCTTGAAGCATGAAAGAGCAATTTTTATGTTTCTTCATCTCTTGGAAAAGTTCTTACTGTTGCTGTAAGTCCCAGTGAGTTATAGTTCTTTTATACACATGAAAAAAGATAATGGTTATAATCCCACCATGTGAATTTCAACTTTCACCCCTCTCTCTAAAGTTAAAAGTGAGCTTCCAAAGCTTTTAGAAGGCGGCTGCCCTTTTCAAACTGCATTTCTAGTGCATCAGTCTTATTGATTTATTCATAGTAAATGCTACCTGCTCATTCTTTGTGCGTGAAACCGAAGAAGGCTGCATAAGTGCTTCCTAAACCCTGGCAACCATCTCAGATGTAACTTGGCTAGACAGTGAAAACTTACTCTTTCTGGTGAGGACAATGGGCAGGCTGGAGAGGGAAAATGGGGCTTTCAGTGCCAACCAGGATAGGTCATAAATTCTAGTTTACCACCAATATCAAATGTGAAATGTTTTAACATTCCAGGAACTATTACTTCCAGAAAGTCATAGAGCCTCTCCAGTAATGAAAGCATTGATCCCGAACTGAACTCTAAGTGCATGATGTAAATCGGATAAGTTTTCTCTTCTTTTCTTTTTTTTTTTTTTTTTAAAGATTTTATTTATTTATTTGACAGAGAGAGACACAGTGAGAGAGGGAACACAAGCAGGGGGAGTGGGAGAGGGAGAAGCAGGCTTCCCGCGGAGCAGGGAGCCCGATGCGGGGCTCAATCCCAGAACCTGGGATCATGACCTGAGCCGAAGGCAGACACCCAACGGCTGAGCCACCCAGGCGCCCCCGGATAAGTTTTCTTGGAGAAATCCATTTCCGAGTCTCAAAGTCCTTATAGGTGAATGCATGTCAGAAAGGAAGGAGAAAAAGGAGTGAGGCATCTTAATTTTACCACCCAAAATACAGACTTAAAAGAGAAAGAAAATGACCTGTTTTGGTTATGCTAAGATATGTCCTCTCCCTTTATTTACATACGTATTCATTCCTATTATTTTTAAACTTTTGGTCCTGATTTCGCATTGTATAGTTATTCTATGTGCCAATTTATACTGAGCTAAATGACTTCCTACACCTAAATGTTTATAAGACAGAAAAAAATTACAAAGCTATTATTTTTTACCAATAACCAAATAAAGTATAGGATAGGTAAGTTCTCTTGTTTGTTACCTTTATTGGTTATCCATTGAAAAAATTAGGTAGGGACCGCATTGCCTCTCCTTTCCTAATTCCATGAAAAAGTAAGAAGTGAAGATGATTTGATCAAAATGGTTTGATGCCCAGCACCCATTCTCCAGTTCAGTGTCTAGAAAGCTAATAATCCAATTTACGGTAGAAACAACAATGAAGTTATTATTTTCCATAAAGCAAATACAGCCAAAATATTTTTCCACTATTATTGTCTAGTCCTGACCCAGTCAGTCAGTGATGGGCAGTGGGTCTGATATATGGTGAAGGGTTTTCTAAGGTGACTTTTAGTGTCTCGCTGTTATGCATAAATTGCCAAGGACACCCAACATTTGAGATAAACATTTAAGATGAAGTTATGATATAGCCTATGTGCTAAAATGGGAAACAGAGACGATATTGGGAGGTGAGAAAAAATATAAAGAACATATATTCGGAAGGCAAAATAATGATTCTCTAAGGAAGGAAGAAAGGAAGAAAGGAAGAAAGAAAGGAAAGTAGGAAAAAAAAGGAAAAGAAAATATAAAAAAATTCAAGAAAAAAGGGAAAATATGTTATAGCAGATTTTTTTAGAAATAGAAAATTTGGCAAAAAAAGGAAATCTTATGGGAAAGGTAACAAAGTTTAAAAATTAAAAATATAATTTCCATATTTTTTGCTTTTTGATATCAAAATAGATTAAGTATATAATCCAAGTCCAGAGTGGTTCTATTGAGTCAATTGAACATTCTTGGTTAACAATCCCAATAATTAACATGAACACTGTCAACAATAGCATTAGTTTTTCTTTTTATTTCATTGAATCCAAAGATTTCCACGATATCTTTCAAAATTCAGTCACTTGGTCTTTGTTCTAATGAAATGGGGAAGGGGTAAATTCCATCCCTTCATGGTTGTGCAGTGCTCATCCATGTGTCCTATTACTACACAAAGAGTCCTATCTTTTTAAATGGAAGATGAAAGCTTTACATATTCAAAAAATATAAAAGAATTTCTATACATTCAAGTTGATATTAATCCTGGGAAATCTTTTATGTGGTCTGATACAAGGGATGGTAACAAGGATGGTGTTACTGTCACAACTAAATATTTATAACACCTTGACTTGAGTAAAATCTGCAGACTTGAATTTACACAAAATTGTAATTACACAAACCTCGATTGTTGAGATTGTTGGTATAGATGTTTTTACATATGCATTGTTTATCATTACAGAATGCTTAAAATTATACATCAATATTTTGGCTCCAGGTGTGTTAGATTTTAAAGGAATGCTTTCTCAGAATGGTGATTTCTTTTTCTTTCTTTCTTTAAAGATTTTATTTATTTATTTGAGAGAGAGCATGAGCCAAAGGGCAGAGGGAGAGGGAGAAGCAGATTCCCCACTGAGCAGGGAGCCCGACGTGGGGCTTGATCCCAGGACCCTGGGATCATGATCTGAGCCAAAGGCACACACTTAACCGACTGAGCCACACAGGCACCCCCAGAATGCTGATTTCTTTAAACATTGCTTATCTAATGTATTATATATATTTGGATCTCAATAATCTAGTTATCAATAAAAGAAAAGATGTAGGGAAATTATGAACAACATTTTCAGAGGAACTATGTCCAAGTGAAATGGTTTGAAAAATCACTGTGCATAATAAGTGCTGATATTGATGAGATGATGGATAACCATGTTTTAAAAATCATCAGTATGATGTCTCAAGGAAGAAAAGGGATGGGGCTCTGCTCCCCTTTACGACAGTTTAATTTATTCTGGATAATTCATTATCTGGTCTAGTTTTGTTCTTATTACACAGAACACTTATCTCATGAAAATCATAGACTATCATCAATATTTTGAGCTATTATATGAAAGATACTAAGATCGATTAGGCTCTAAAAGATTTTGCTAACACTTCCATTCCTCTTTGGCTATACTTCCACAGTATCTGTTCCAAAACTTTTCCACTTTTCTTAGTTTTATATTTTATATTCACTTATATTAATTGAATCTAACATATTTATTGAGAAATCAAATTTATTTGAAGTGATGTCTCTCCTAACTCTCTATTTTCTTAGCTCCTTCCTACCCTCCAGCCTCAGTCCAAAAGGCATTTGTACGACTGCCAAGAAGCAATTTTTCCACTTAGGTTTTCAGTTATAGCCCAATCTGTATCCTGTATGCTTTGATTCTCATTCTCCTTTGTAACTTTTAATTTAACCAAACAGGTAAATAATCAACAAACACAGAGATAACCACAGCACTGCTCTTGCCATTTTTTTTTTCTTCAAACTGCATCCCTCCTTTTGAATTACTAATTTCCAAAAATTAATATTTCACAATTTAAACTCCTTATTTTTGCCTTACCTTCCCCAGTCTTCTAAATTCCTTACTCTCAATCATTAAAAATAATGGGGATTCACAGATCACAAACCTCTTAGTTCCCAAGCCCACATTTTCCTTGACTTTCTTGAAACAGGTTTTGTTTCCTTCTCTTATGAAACATCTGAGCTCTTTACCACAATTTTCTTCACTCATGAATGAATGCAATGTGTGTATTTCCAATGGTCTATGGCTACTTGGATATGAATGTCTTTTCTTATTTTAGCACAGTACATCTATATGTAAACTCACAATCATAAAATGAGATCTTTACAGTGGCTCTCCTGTGTCTATCACATATATAACTAAATAGGATCAAATTCTTTATAATTTTCAATCATTTTCTCTTCTTTCCCTCCTCCCATATCAGTTAAAACCTCTAACTGGGGGCTCCTGGGTAGCTCAGTCTTTAAGCGTCTGCCTTCGGCTCAGGTCATGATCTCAGAGTCCTGGGATTGAGCCCTGCATAGGGCTCCCTGCTCCGCGGGAAGCCTGCTTCTCCCTTTCCTACTCCCCTTGCTTGTGTTCCCTTTCTTGCCGTCTCTGTCTGTCAAATAAATAAATAAAACAAACAAAAAAACCCTCTAACTGATCTTATTCCTTGCCTTTCTGTCTTCCTGCAAAAGGTAATATAATTACCAATTTATAAATCACACAATTGAAATATCCCTCACCTTATGGTGATAGGAATATGAATAGTGGTCACTCCTGTTTTGTTTTGTTTGTTTATTCATGCATGCCAACTGAGGACTTTATTTCAAACAAAAATCAGAAATGCAAATTGAGAGCTATCTCCCCAGGTGTGAGGGAAGGATCAGGGCAAGGAATCCCCCATGGCTAGGCCAGTACCCTTATATGCTGGAGGAGTTGTGATAATTCCCTCCCTGGCACCTATGATGGAAAACCTCAGGAAATTCAGGACCCTGTGCCAGACACCACCTATCAAGAACTCAGGCTACGGGTCAGTTCCTGGGAGGGGACAGAGTCCAGCAACAGCACAGCCAATGGCCAATGACAGGATCAAGTTATAAGTACCAAGAACATCCTGCCCATGGAAGTGATCTTGTTCAAGAAGATGATTGCCCAGGGCCATGTATATCTGCTTTGACAGCTGCTCATTGGTGAACAAATGCTGTCAGGAAGCATCTGAACAAAGCCCAGTGCAGTGTTCGCATGCGGTGCAATGACCTTCATCATAGCCTCCATGTGCTCTAGCAACCAGCTGACCAAAGTATGCCTGACTCATGAAATGCATCCACCTTCTGCACTTCCTTTGAGAAGATCTTGGTTGTTTGTGCAGTCCAAGCACTGATGCCCTCTGCAGGGTACCTGAAGATAAACATGTGGGTGGGCGTGTGACCTTCCCACCCTGCAGTATACCTCCTTAAAGATGTTGGTGATGTTGCACCACTAAACCCTGAAGTCAGCCTTCCAGATACTATGGGTAAAAGCATGTGCCTGGGTCAGCCTCAGGCTCATCAGATGCCATTCAAAAATACCCTGCCTTCCCCCTGCAGTAGGGGAAAGTGGTAGGAGATGTGTGGATGGACTGGAGCAGAGGGTTGTTCAAAACAACTTGGTTGGTGGATAAAGCCAGGAATAGGATGAGGTGTACCGTTTGTACCTGGGCCCTGGTGGAGGGGACTTTTTTTTTTCCTCCTACATGAAGCATCTTTTTTTAGACCAAGTAAATATATATAATACAAAAACTATTTTAAAACTTTTTATTTTTTTAATTTAAATTCAATTAATTAACATATAATGTATTATTAGTTTCAGAGGTAGAGGTCAATGATTTATCAGTCTTATATAATACCCAGTGTTCATTTTATCACCCAGTGACCCCACCCTCCCCATGCACCCCCCGCCCCCAGCAACCATCATTTTGTTTCCTATGATGAAGAGTCTTTTATGGTTTGTCTCCCTCTCTGGTTTTGTCTTATTTTTCCTCTCTCTATGATCCTCTGTTTTGTTTCTTAAATTCCACTATGAGTGAAATCATATGATAATTGTCTTTCTCCGACTGGTTTATTTTGCTTAACATAACACCCTCTAGTTCCATCCATGCCGTTGCAAGTGGCAAGATTTTATTTTTTTGATGGCTGAGAAATATTCCATTGTATATATGTACCACATCTTCTTTATCCATTCATCTGTCAATAGTCATCTGGGCTCTTTCCATAGTTTGGCTATTGTGAACATTGCTGCTATAAACATTGAGGTGTGCAGGTGCCCCTTCGGATCCCTACATTTGTATCTTTGGGGTAAATACCCAGTAGTGTAATTGCTGGGTCATAGGGTAGATCTATTTTAAACTTCTTGAGGAACCTCCTACTGTTTTCCAGAGTGGCTGTACCAGCCTGCATTCACAGAGGCCAGGACATATCGTAAAGACTAAAAGTGAAGAGAAGACCACATGTAGATAGACAAAAGTTGGGAAACTTTAAGTCATAATGTGAAACTAAGTTATATAGAATGCTATTGGTATGAGGACAGAAAAAGTAGATCAATGGAACAAAATAAAGAATCCAGGAATAGACAAACACTTAATAAGTTCATTGAATGTTGGGCAGAGATGCGAAAGCATTTCAATGGGGAGGGGAAGTCTTTTAAACAAATGGCCCTGTGATAACTGGATGCACATATGGAATAAACAAACCTTGATCCCATTTAGTAGCATACAGAAACATTGAGAAGGAGCCAAATTTAAATGCAAAAGCTAAAACTCTAAAAGTTTAGAAAAAATAATAGTGGATTCTCTGTGCAACCTGAGGGAGTCAAAGATTCCTTAGAACACAGAAAGGAATAATAAGAAAGATAAGACATAAATTAGACTTCATTAAAATCAGACTTACTCAACACAGGAAAATTAATAAAATGTACAAGCAAAACCTATAACAGGAAAAAGATCAGCATAAAGAATTATGTAAAGTACCTTAACAACTCAACAAGAAGATAAGCAATCTAGTAAAATGGACCAAAAAAAAAAAAAAACAACCTTGTGTACTTCACAGAGAAAGATGTACAACTGTTCAATAAACAAGAGAGAAAATATTCAACATTATTCATTAGGAAAATGTGAATTAAAATCAAATATATATATACTCACTGGAATGACTAAAATTTAAAAGTTTGTCAGCACCTAATGTTGGCCAGGATGTGGAACAACTAGATCTCATATACGCTGGTGAGAATAAAAATAATGCACCCCCTTTGAAAAAAGGAAGTTTGGTAGTCTATCATAAAGGAATACATCTGTCCCTGAAATTCTACCCTAGTTATTTATCCAAGATCAATGAAATCCTATGTCTATAAATAGTTTTACACAAGAATGTCCAGAACTGCTTTTTACACAGTCAAAAACTGCAAGTGGCCCTACTTTTATAAAGGAAAATGTGTAAATATTTTATGGTAAATTCATAAAAATATACTCCTTTTCAATAATAAAAAAACTAAAACATACAAAAAGATGCAGCTCACAGACACGTTGGAAGATGAACTAGATACAAAAAAATTATATGCTGTAGGATTCTATTTATACTATATTCTAGAACTGGTAAAACCAATCCATGATAGAAAAGAAAAAAAGTCATAGTATTTACCTCTGTGGAGGGTAAGGGTATTGATTGAAAACAGCAATGTGTTTCTGAGGTGATGTAAATCTTATGTCTTAACAGTATATTCTTTTTTTTTTTTTTTTTAAGATTTTATTTATTTATTTGAGACAGAGAGAATGAGAGACAGAAAGCATGAGAGGGAGGAGGGTCAGAGGGAGAAGCAGACTTCCTGCTGAGCAGGGAGCCGGATGCGGGACTCGATCCCAGGACTCCAGGATCATGACCTGAGCTGAAGGCAGTCGCTTAACCAACTGAGCCACCCAGGCGCCCCTTAACAGTATATTCTTTTGTCAAAACTCATTAAATTTTATGTTTAAGCTTCGCTCGTTTCACTCTAATTACATTTTATCTCAAACAAAGGAATGGTAAACAAATATTGAACTCTAGTTAGGAGATTTTTGTTTTTAGTGGTGTAGGTTACCAATTTCAAAGCTGTCTTCTGTGTTTGCTAAGTTTAAGCAAATGTGTAAATATATTGAAGTTAATGAGAACCAGGCTTATCACTGTTTTTGAGAGGGGTTAAAAAATAATATATATATATATATATAAACAACTAAGTGCCCTGAATTGTTGGGTAAAATTAGAGGCGTCGATATGAAGTTGTCATTTTAATAGAGAGACATATTTCCAAGTCTGTTCACTGAGAAGGCATAGAAGCTGCAAGGACACTTGGTTCACCAGGTTTGTTTTCTAAAAACTGTTGTCCATTGAAAAAGGAACAGGGAAGGTAGCTGGTAATGGGGCTGAGCCATAAAAAGCAAGATGCAAGCCTGGACCAACCTGTAGTGCTAGACATTACAAATGTGCTCTAAGAATCATGGAGATATGTCAAAAGGACACAAGAGACAGCCAAGTACATATAGAGAGAGGGAAAAAGAATGTTAAGAGGAAAATTGTCAACAACTGGTGAATGTAAGTAAAGTATGTAGAGGTACAGGCCTATACTTGCAACTTTTCTGTGAATGTGAAATGAAATCAAAATGAAATGTAACAAAATATATTCTAGTAGATGTCTTTAAAATGATTAAAAACCACTGGACTGTTCTTTCCAGTCTGTCTGAACCTAGCCATGGAGTTCTGGCTCTACTCTTTTTTTAACAATACTTTCACAAAGAATGCCTGTTTCCTACCTCCCTGTCACAGTCTGTCCCTCAGAATTCACCTAAAGGGCTTTCTTCTCCATGAGACCTTATGTGATCACCTTTACACCTGACTGGGTGGACCATGCAGATGTAATTTATGAATGCTTTCCTTGTTACTCTTACTTTTTGGCATGTCTTTTGGTTTTAAAATTTTCAAAACTCTAAAAGGCAGAAATACTACTCTATTGTTGCCAACCCTAATACCTAACTATTTGCATGAGTCAAGCTGGTGCTTAATATTTTCAGTTCAATTGTTTTTGGTCTGAGAAAACATATCCCAGTGAAAGCCTGGCTTTGAAAGATATTTAATTCTTTGTAAGTTTTTGTGCTTCTACTTTAAAACTTATCTGTACAAGCCAAACTCATAGTAGAAAGTTAAGTTGTTGTAGGGTTTGGAACAAATGCAATTTTTTGAAATCTGAACTCATTTCTTAGGTGCAAATATGTTTTAACTTGTGAGTTACTTTAATAAGTTCAAACAGTCAATTCACAACCTTATATTTGCTGCTCTCTCTTATAGGATATAGTCTCTATTATTTAGTTGAAATGTTTTCACACCTTGGCACTATGAATCACATGTATCGAAACTACTGAATTTCCTGGTCCTTGCCAGATATAACAGGGTCTTGGTAGGCAGAAACATCATCATACAAAAGCCTTTATATTTGTGGGTTCTGGACTGACAAAAGGAGAGAGAGAGAACAGATGTTTTCAAACTCCAGTGGCCATCTGCTGAGCCCTAAGCAACCCTCTTGACAGAGGAGCGATCTGCCGAGCACTTACTCATAAAACACCCATTTTGTGAATGAAATGATTTTAGTGGTCTCTAAGGCTATCACTTTGTCATCCTTTGTCAGTACTAAAATTAATGTGGAAATAAAAGTAAACAGAGCATCTTTCCTTCCTGTGTTTCCAAAAATTTATCGACTTGTTTAAACATCTGACTCTAGTGCAAACAAACATGGTTTTATTATAATTGCCATTTAAATCTTGATGAAAAACAGCACCTTCTCATCAGAGTTTTTCCTCTTTCGGATTATGCAGATAGTCTTAAAACTGAACTCTGTTCTATTCTTCAGGTGGAAGACCCACAATTTTTTTTTTTTTTTAATTTTATAGAGGTAATGTTCTCCTCTAGACATACTAAGTGACACATACTAATATCTATATGTACTAATATTACATACTAAAATCTGTATTAGTCAGCTAGGGCTACTGTAATAAAATACTGCAGGCTGTGTGGCTTAAACAACAGAAATTTATTTCTCAAAATTCTTGAGGCAAGAAAGCCAAGATCAAAGTGTCAGCAAGTTGGTTTCCTCTGAGGGTGTAAAGGGAAGGGTCTGTCCCAGGCCTCTCTCCTTGGCTTATAGATGACACCTTCTCGCTGTGTCTTTACGTAATAGCCCCTCTGTGTGTGCAGGTGTTCTGCCTCCCTAGATTCCTTCAAAGCCTCTATGTCATGTGATTTGTCTTTCCTAACCTAGATGCCCTTTATTCCTGTCTCTGCTGAGGCATGGTATGGGACCATCTTCCTCAGTTTCTACTCTTCCACACATTTGCTACTTCATTTAATGAACTCCTCCTATTAGGCATAGTGTTAATTACTGAAGAGATAATAAGTAAAATATACTCCCTCCCATGCTATGTAGTTGGGAGATGACTTCTGAGTGTGTTTGCATACATACACGCATGGCAGATGGTATTGTTCAGTAGCTAAAGGTGGCGATAGATGAGTCTAAGAAAATTAGTGTAGCTTTAGATGTGTTTAATTTAAGGAGATTGCAGTTGCCAAGGAGGAAATTGTATAGAAATGGAAAAACTGGCAACAAAGTTGCAATTCATTGCCCTACAGGTAGTGGATGAAATCAATAAAGCCACTAATGGTCTTAAAAGATTGCCCCGGCAAAAGACATGAGGAGAGAGAGGATAGAAGTACAAAGGATGGAATTTAGGTGATCATGCATTGGGCAAAAATACAGCAGAAGCTACTCCTCAATTTTAGGATTTCAAAAATTCCTAGATTTTATAAAATTTCAAAATAATTAATTTCTAGTGTTTGACCGTATTTTAATAGCTTAGAACCTATTCCCTTTCCTAAAGATCTAAATTCTACAGGTGCAAGCTGGAGTAGAATATGTTCGTTCTAATGCCCTGGTGTCACACATATAGCCCAGTGTTTTGTCACTTTGCCTTTTGCCTTAATCCTCCTCAAGGCTTTCTTATAACTGCTGAGTCATGGCATCCCTTCTCAAGATTAGATTTTTTCTGTCGATTTTCCTTTCATCCTCTAATCCAGGGCTGTATGTATAGGCTGCTTTTCTCTCATCCCAGCAGCCTCCACCACTGATACATTCACCTGGGGATCTCTCTCCCCTTTACAAATGAACCTGGAGACCAGGTGAATCCCTACCTATTGCTGGTCTCAGAGACAAGCACCCAGAGAATTTTCTCTCTCTCTTTTTTTTTTTTTTTTGCCAGCTTTTTTGAGATATAATTGACATGTAACATTATGTAAGTTTAAGGTGTACAATGTGATTATTTGATACACATATATATTGCAAAATGTTTACCATGACAAGGTTAGTTAACTCATTCTTCACCTCACATGATTCCATTTGTAGTTTTTGTTATAGTGAGGCTGTTAAAGCTCTGGTCTTAGAGCAACCTTTAAGTATACAATACAGTGTTTTTAGTCACTGTGCTGTACCTTAGATACCTAGAACTTATCTTACAAACTAAGAGTTTGTACTCTCCTCTTTTTCCAACCCCTCAGCCCCTGGCAACCACCATTTTATACCCTCTGTTTCTATGAGTACAGTTTTTTGATTCCACATGTAAGTTAGATAATACAGTATCTTTCTATGACATATAGTTTTCTTATACTAGGTCTTAAGGCAAATCACCAGAGGGAAACAAGATATAAACAGTTTAGATATGGGCCTATGGTAAAGTTTAGAAAGTTCTTAAGCCAACGGTCCTTGTACTTAAATCTCTGTCTTCCATTTAAGACTGTAAAATAAAGATTATTCTGGCTTCAGATTTTGGAGAATGGGATTCTCACATTTCTCCCCCCCTCAACCTTCTACCTCTACCCAAGCAAAGTAAGGCATGAAACTTCTGCCTGCTTTACGCACTATGTCTGAAAGAAAAACAAATTAACTTTGATATGCAAATTAGACAGAATGAGGTCTCCGTCTCTCTCTCTTTTAAACAAGAGGCTCAAAAAATTTAATTTTTCTTTTAAGCATTGTTTCAAATCCCACATTCATATGGTCCAAGATTTATTTCCTTTAGCCAAATTTTCATTTCAAGGGAAAGTTTTAAGTGAGGTAAGATACTGGTGCAGAGAGTTTCAAAAACTAAACATATCTCCAACAGAACTTTGAAGTAGAGATGTCAGTGTGATCAGAGGAATGGCAATTCTTTAAAGCTTTACAGTCCTCTTTCCCATACTAAAGTATGTATAAAGAAAAAGTGTTTGGAAGATGCATTTCTTCAGAAAAGGACAGTTACTTTAACTAATGAAAACATGACTGCGGTCAAGTAGCAACTGGATATTCTTTTCCATGATACAGGAACTCCAGCCCTAAACTAGTCAGTCTCAAACTCTTCATACCTATCTGTGAGCTATTAGTAATCCCAAGAAGCCTACAGCTACCTGGACATTACCGTATACAACACACTCATATACAACAACTCCACTGACAAAATTGAGCAAATGAAAACCTGAAAGCCTATTTTGACTGGACCAGTAGTAACACCTCTCCATACAATATTGATCTTATTCCACTCATTATTCTATGATGAAATTTTATCTAAATTTTCATTAAAATTCATTTATTGTAAAGTTTTTAAAAAAAGAGTACTTATCGTTAAATGTTTTTAAAACTAACTATATATGAAAGCATTTAAAGCCCTGTTCACCTATTTCTCAACAAGACAAAACAAAGCCTAAAATCATTCTGCTGCTGTGAAAATTAGTTTCTTGGGTGTAAATAATACAACTAGAGATAAATTTTGATTGAGGGGCAATCCCTCTTGAGGATTGAATTTGTCTCATTCTTTAGTTTTATCCATACCTTATTTTATCTTGAACTAGCTTCTAAAATCTAGCACTGAAAAGAGTATGAGAGCCATGGAATTAAATTCTCTAGGGACGCCTACTCACTTTGTCCTGGGGGAAATGAGGAATACATGTGGCTGTTGAAGGATGATGCTCTTCCTTTTTATTTGTGTTTTTCCCAAATAAATGCATTTTCTGGAGTGGATGGAGGAACTCAGTTCTTTCAAACATGGGCTGAACAGATTGAATCGGAATATTGTTTTTGCCACCTCCTTGATTTCCCCAATTCTTCTCAACTTAACGAATGTTTTTCTTTGAGCCATAATTCATCTGCTACAGACCATGCAGATTCAAGTGAGAGTAGTAATTTCCTAAGGGGACTTGACTCTCAGGGAAATTCCAACAAAAAACTAATTTTAAACTTAATGTTTGTGATAAATCACACCTAATAAGCCCAGGGGAGTTTTCTTTCTGAATGCTATTCAAGCCAAACCAAACTAAACAAAAGGAAATTTAATGGTTGATAAGCATGGATGGAACTCAGAAGAAAATATTCTGTGTTTATTTGGTTCTGTTGGTTCTATTCTATGTTCATTTATGAATTCTTCAGTTTTCACTCACTGAATATGTGACTTATCAATAATGTTATCAGGTCAATATTAAGATCTGCTGTCTCTTTTCAGAGTGCTACCAATAGGTGAGCTAATGCTTAAAACAAGAAAAGAAAAAAAAAAAAAAAAGAATTCCAAGAAGTCCTTCCAGTTATATCTAGGTAAAGGAAGGAGTAGTGGAATAGTGGGCATTTTTTTTTTTTTTTTGGTATGCCTGCGTGATTATTTTCATAAACTTAAATGGAAAATCCTAATCATTTATAAAACCAAAGAGAAGATAGGATCCTCCTCCAGAAATACATTTGTAATGAAATTACTTAAGATCTGTGCCTTATCTCCTTTTCCCTCCTACAGTCATTTTCCTTTTAGATCTTTCATCAAATATCTCTACTACAAGGAACTAATGAGGATAGACAAATGACTATACAAATACTTAGCCATTTGTAATTTTTGTATTCTAGTAAAATTTTCCTTCAAGATCAACTGAAGGATTCCCTAGTGAGGAAGCACTCTAGAGCCTACATTCTTGGTATCATTAGAACCATGATACAGTACAAACCTCCACAATATCAGCCCAGATGTTATAAACCTCATTCTCATTTTTAATTAAGAACAACGTAAACCAATATTTGATGTTTTCATAGGTACAAATGCAAATTAGATGGGTCCAGCCATTAGAAAAGAAGTTGATATCTGTTGCAATGAATAAGTACTACATTAAAACATGTTAAAATAAACATGTTTATTACTATTCATTTTTTATTTGCATCTGTATGCTTTAAATACATATGGGAAGCTGTACCTATTGCTTAGTCTTTCTAAAACTTATTTTCCAATATGTAAAATTAGGGCAGTTCTCATGGACATTTCATATGACTGCTTTGAGAATTATGTAAGAAAATTGTGTATAAATGAAAATGATTTGGCCCATAGAAGATAGTTCGAGGTTTCCACCATACCCATTACTGAACTTCAGGAATTTTTTTTTTTAATATTTTATTTATTTGACAGAGACATAGCGAGAGCAGGAACACAAGCAGGGGGAGTGGGAGAGGGAGAAGCTGGCCCCCACCGAGCAGGGAGCCCGATGCGGGGCTCGATCCCAGGACCCCGGCATCATGACCTGAGCCGAAGGCAGACACTTAATGACTGAGCCACCCAGGCGCCCCTAAACTTCAGGAATTTTTAATATTTTAAAGGATTATTGAAGAGAGTCTTTACTCAGAATTTCTAAAATTTGATACTACTCATAACTTTATTATCCATCAACAAACATACCTTTCTTCATTTTAATTATTAACGTAAATGTGATTTTTAAAAATCTTTTCACCCCTTGGTTCAATACCTTGTTTGATGCTCAAGTGTGTGTTCTAACTAGTCTAAACTCATCGTGGTAATATGATTGCCTTTGCCAGTGGATGAGAAAGGCACATTTGCAGCAGTGTAAATCTGACAATGACACCAAAGAGTAAGTCCTCAGGTAAATTGTAGGAAAACTTACTCATTCTCAAAAAAGTGACATGTAATCTCTTCTTACTTCAAACATCGTCATATTGAATATGTCATCTGAAAATGACAAAATCATCTTAGAAACATGAGGGGAGGTAGCATGAGAAAGATAAGGACATTATGAAATCAAGATGCAAAGATTAAAATAATAAACTCTGGAATAATTCTATCTTTGTACATTTTATTATGGGAGATGTTTTTAGTCTTAAATTTTAATTACTGCAAGTGGAATTTATCTTACTTTGAATGGAAAGTAATTTCACCCACATTAGGTAAAGTGGAAAATCAAGTGCAAGATGTTGGTGTTTGTTGGCTAATGCCTGCCAAGCACAGATATACTTTTTTCTTAAGTAAAAGTAAGCATTAGTACTTCTGACTAAAATAGTTTCTCAGCCTTTTGTAAATAAAATATTTGTCTACATATATTTATATATGTTGTCTAATTTTTATTTTGATTGGATTTACTATCATAAAATGCTGTAATAATTTTGTGATCAAACATTTTGCACTCAGGGTGTATATTTTTCTTTGCCTTAAAAAATACCTATAGACTTTTATTTGTAGCAGTTTGGTGGATTAACTACCCATCATCATGCTGAAAACAACTGAAGGATGCTGGATAAAATATGTTTTAACTTAATGAATTGGAAAGGAGATACAGGATATTCAGAAACCAAAAAGTAGATGAAAGGGGGTTCCAGGGAGGTCAGCTGAGCACTAAAGCTTACTTTTGCCTTGAAGATATTTGATAAACCTTATTAACTTTCAGGTCACTGTGGATAAAACTCAGAGCCTACTGAGATGTGCAGAAACTCATAAGAGGTCCCTTGCCCCATTAAACTGGGATACAAGAAGACTTAATCCTCACTGCAGTGTTTAACTGTAATTGCCAACTCAATTCCAGAGTACATATAGTTCACGACTGTATAAACCTTGGCTCTCAGGACGGGAAACATTTTTTTCTTTCTTTCTTTAGGTTCCATAACCTCAAGTCAACATCAGAACAGGTTTGCACCAAATTCACACTCTCTGGATATGTGGCAATCTCAAGCAAACAATTTATTTAAGGTGATTATGCTTCTATATGAAATGTCAGAAACAGGAGCAATTTTTCTCTAACGTAAACTACCTTCAACACTGGCCTCAAGTTTTTCCTCAAATAAACCTTCCAAAAAATTTTAAAAAAATACAGCTCATGGTATAAACATATCACAAAATACCCAAGAAAATAATAAACTTACAAAAGTACTATCTTGATAAATATTGTCAGTTATGCTTATTACTATTCTTGCTTTTCAAAGATCTTATATATTCCATTTCCTAGAATTCTTTGATGAAAGTTCTAGTTAAATTTCACATATAAGAAGCATCCACATAAAATCTGAAAAGTTGAAGAGAATAAGAAACAGTCTAATAGATGACACAGCTATAGGGTTCTTCCACTGGTGGAGATGTTCCTTTGAGAATTGTTCACTTGGTTACCCAAATGAGTTATGTGAGAGAGTGTGAATTGCAACATCCTGCCTCTTCTCTCACAGCTTCCACATATCATCCTGAATCATCCTTGTTAGAGTTTCGAAAGGTGAGATCATTGGCTAGAGATCCTAGTAATTGTTACATTTCTGGATTTTCTGAAAGCCATTGGCAGAATCACTGACATTTGGCATACCAGCCCTTTCAAGTTAGCATAAGCCTTTATTTTACTAATTGATTTTTTTTTTTTTTTTTTTTTGCTCAAGACTTCTATAGTGACATCCATTTTCCTGTGAGACCCTGAAAAATATACATGGTTAACAAACAAACAAAAAAAAAAACACAAAAAAACAGACAACAGAAGGACAGAAATAATTCAGAAGTTAGAATTACTGAGGCAAAATATAAAATGAGTATTTTAAACAATGTTTAAAAACTTAAAGATAGGATAGAAATATGACTAAAGGGTAAGAAACTATGGTAGTGACCAAATTGACCTGAAGAAGAAATGATTACAACTTTTAGAAGTAAAACAAAAAACTAATGTTTTCTTTTCTTCTTCTTTTTTTTTTAGAGAAAGTGCAGGGGTGGGTGGTTAGGGGGAGGGGCAGAGGGAGTGGGAGAGAATCTTTTTTATGTTTAAGTAATTTATTTTTATTTTTTATATTATTTTTTAATTTAAATTTTAGGTAGTTAACATATAGTGCAATATTGGTTTCTGGAATAGAATTCAGTGATTCATTACTTACATACAACACCCAGTGCACATCATAAAAAGTGCCCTCCTTAATACCTATAGCCCATCCCCCCCCACCTTCCTCTATCAACCCTCATTTTGTTCTCTATCATTAAGAGTCTCTTATGCTTGTTTCCCTCTTTTCTTTTTTTCGTCTTCCCCTTCCCATATGTTCATCTGTTTTCTTTCCTAAATTCCACGTATGAGTGAAATCATATGGTATTTGTCTTTCTCTGACTGACTTATTTGGCTTAGCATAATACTCTCTAGCTCCATCCATGTTGTTGCAAATGGCAAGATTTCATTCTTTTTGATGGCTGTGTAATATTCTACTGTATACATACACCACCTCTTCATTATCCATTCAACAGTCAGTGGACATTTGGGCTCTCTCCATAGTTTGGCTATTGTTGATAATGCTGCTATAAACATGGGGATGCAGGTGTCCCTTCAAATCTGTAGTTTTGTATCCATTGGATAAATACCTAGTAGTACAATTGCTGGATTGTAGGGTAGTTCTACTTTTAACTTTTTGAGGAACTTCCATACTGTTTTCCAGAGTGTCTGCACCAGTGTGCATTCTCACCAAGAGTGTAAGAGTGTTCCCCTTTCTCCACATCCTTGTCAACATGTTGTTTCCTGTGTTGTTACTTTTAGCTATTCTGACAGGTGTGGGGTGATATCTCATTGTAGTTTTGATTTGTATTTCCCTGATGATGAGTGATGTTGAGCATTTTTTCATGGTCTTTTAGTCATATGTATGTCTTCTTTGGGAAAAGGTCTATTCATGTCTTCTGCCCATTTCTTAACTGGGTTATTTGGTTTTTGGGTGTTGAGTTTGATAAGAACTTTGTGAATTTTGGATACTAACCCTTTATCAGATGTGTCATTTGCAAATATCTTCTCCCATTCTGTAGGCTACCTTTTAGTTTTGTTGATTGTTTCCTTTGCTGTGCAGAAGCTTGTTATCTTGATGAAGTCCCAATGGTTTATTGTTGCTTTTGTTTCCCTTGCCTCCAGAGATGTGTCTAGTAAGAAGTTGTTACAGCTGATGTCAAAGAGGTTGCTGCCTGTGATATCCTCTAGGATTTTGATGGTTTCTTGTCTCCCATTAAGGTCTTTCATCCATTTTGATTTTATTTTTGTGTATGGAATAAGAAAGTGGTCTAGTTTCATTCTTCTGCATGTTGCTGTCCAGTTTTTCCAACACAATTTGTTGAAGAGACTGTCTTTTTTGCATTGGATATTCTTTCCTGCTTTGTAGAAGATTAGTTGACCATATAGTTATGGGTCCATTTCTGGGCTCTCTATTCTGTTGCATTGATCCATGTGTCTGTTTTTGTGCCAGTACCCTACTGTCTTGATGACTACAGCTTTGTAATATAGCTTGCAATCTTCCAGTTTTGTTTTCCTTTTTCAGAATTGCTTTGGCATTTGGGGTCTTTTGTGGTTCCATACAAATTTTAGGTTTGTTTGTTCTGTGAACAATGCTGGTGATATTTTGATGGGGATTGCATTAAATGCATAGATTGCTTTGGGTAGTATAGACATTTTAACAATGTTTGTTCTTTCAGTCCATGGGCATGGAATGCTTTTCCATTTCTTCATATCCTCTTAAATTTCTTTCATAAGTGTTCTATATTTTCAGAGTATAGATCTTTTACTTCCTTAGTTAGATTTGTTTCTAGGTCTCTTATTGTTTTTGGTGCAATTGCAAATGGGATTGGTTCCTTGATTTCTTTTTCTCCTGCTTTGTTATTGGTGTATAGAAATGCAACAGATTTCTGCACATTGATTTTATATCCTGTGATGTCGCTGAATTCATGTATGAGTTCTAGCAATTTTTGGGGGGAGTCTTTTGGGTTTTCTACATAGAGTATCATGTTGTCTACAAAGAATGAAAGTTTGACTTCTTCCCTACCAATTTGGATGCCTTTTATTTCTTTTTGTTGTTTGATTGAAAAGTCTTAAATACACAACCTAACCTTACACCTAAAGGAGCTAGAAAAGTAACAGCAAATAAAGCCTAAAGATAGTAGGAGGGAAATAATAAAGATTAGAACAGATATGATATAGAAACGAACAACAAACAAAACAAAACAGTGGAATAGATTAATGAAACTAAGAGCTGGTTGTTCAAAAGAATTAATAAAATTGATAAACCCCCTAGACAGAATTATCAAAAAGAAAAGAGAAAGGACCCAAGTAGATAAAATCACAAGTTATAAAGGAGGGATCACAACCAACACCACAGAAATACAAACAATTATAAAAGAATACTATGAAAAATTATATGCCAATAAACTGGGCAACCTGGAAGAAATGGACAAATTTCTAGAAACTTACAAACTACCAAAGATGAAACAAAAAGAAATAGAAAATTTGAGCAGACCTATAACCAGCAAAGAAATTGAATCAGTAATCAAAAATCTCCCAACAAACAAAAGTCCTGGGCCAGATGGTTTCCCAGGGGAACCTACCAGACATTTAAAGAAGAGTTAATGCCTGTTTTTTTTTCAAACTGTTCCAAAAAAAAAAAAGGAAAACTTTCAAACTCATTCTATGAAGCCAGCATTACCTTGATTCCAAAACCAGACAAAGACCCCACTAAAAAGGAGAACATGGATACATGGATGCAAAAATTCTCAACAAAATACTAGCAAACTGAATTCAACATTACATTAAAAGACTTATTCACCCACAATCAAATGCAATTTATTCCTGGGCTGCAGGGATGGTTCAATATTCACAAATCAATCAATGTGATACACCATATTAGTAAAAGAAAGGATAAGAACCATATGATCCTCCCAATAGATGCAGAAAAAATATTTGACAAAATACAGCATTCATTCTTTATAAAAACCCTCAACAACATGCCTGTTGTTGGAACATACCTCAACATCATAAAGACCATTTATGAAAGAGCCACAGCTAATATTATCCTGAATGGGGAAAAACTGAGAGCCTTTCTCCTATGATCTGGGACAAGACAAGGATGTCCCCTCTCACCATTACTATTTAACATAGTACTGGAAGTCTTAGCCTATCTGCTGTTTTTAAATCTCCCACTCCCTTCTTAAGGTTATCATCATTTCATGATGATAACTGAGATACTGATTGGTTTGCAGCATTGTGTCCCTTTAATCCATACTTCTCACTGTGTCTAAGTAGAGCTTCTAAATCAGAACTGCTGAAGTCTCTCCACTTTAATTTTATAATGCTCCAAGTGTCTTCAGGAATTGTATAAATCCAATTATATAGATGAATTAGGATAGATTAAGCTGTAGTATCAAATAAACTCCCTAAAGCATACAATGACTTGGTAACAGATGTTAAATTTCTTGCTTTATGAATCAGCCACGTGGATTTTACTGGTTTTTCAGAGAGCTCCCTATCATACATTGATTCAGAGGTCCACATTCTTTCCGTCTTTTGGCTCCATCTAGTCTGCTCCTACTATCAGAAGGAAAAAAACACACAAAAAACTCATAAAACAGCCTAATAAGGCACAGTCACTTTCTGAAAGCCTGGAAATGATGTCCATATTCTATTGGCTGGAAATCAGTTCCATGGCAACATCTAGCTGAAAAGGAACCAGAAATTGAAGTCAGCACATGTGCTCAAGAGAAATAAAAAAATGTGGATTTTGGTAATCACTTACCTTTAAGGATGTTATGATCTGGTCCTGCCTGCCTTATGATATCTCTTGTCACTTCCTGGCTCCATTCAAATATTTTCTCTAGCCATGATGATCTGCAATTCTCTACATTCTTTCTCAGGACTGTTATATATGTTGGCATTTTCTGATTGAATTTAATTTTCCACAGCAAGACCATTGTTATGAGCCTAGTTGTAGATATGTCTCCTCAGATTCATATTTTGAAGTCCCAAACCCAGTACCCAGAAGGTAACCATCATTGGAGATGAATTCTTTAAAGAGGTGATTAAGTTAAAATGAGGGCATTAGGGTGGGCCCTAATCCAATATGACTAGTGTCCTTATAAGAAGTGGAACAGACACCAGACATCCATGCACAGAGAAAAGGTCATGTGACACGTTGAGAAGGTAGCCATCTGAAAACCAAGGAGAGAGACCTCAGAAGATACCAGACATTGGCATTACCTAGCATGGCACCTAGTGCTTTCTTTATGGGCAAAGATGGGATAAATGAGTGGGTGGGCTAGTCTAATGGAGTGAGGGTTGAGGTGAGAACAAAGGACAGAAAGCAAGAAAACACAATGTGAGACTCAGACATCTAAATCACTTGAAATGATTTCATGAGGGGAGCAGACTGTGCGCCAAGACAGCCAGATCATAATGTGACCTACTGGAGAAAGCTCTGATAAATAAAAGCTAATGTATCTACCAACTTTGAACGTATACGTGGCTAGCTGATTCATTAGCAGATTACCAGATACTGATGCATAATTTTTGCAAACTACAGTTATGGTCCTGGGGAGTAGGACCCCAAGAGCCCTGCAGTATGCCTCGAAATAACATGCTTGTAGTTTGCCTGAGTAGGCATAAATTATCAGAAAGATACAGATTTACTAGGACTAGTAATTTAAATGTTGTTATCCATTAACGTTATTTAAGAGGCTTGGTGAATAACAGCTAGCTCATTTGTCCCTCTTGTCACCAGAGTTCTCTTAATCTGCTGAGTGAACAAGATCTTTGAGATTTTGGTGGTGGATATTTTTATGCTACTATATTCTGTGGTACAGAACACAGATAATTTTTTTTCCCTGCCTGCTCTCTTAAGCAGATAAATGCACAATCTCAAAAGTTATTAGCATATCAGTGTCTAATTGACTGTAATAAAAAATGAAAAATCCTAATAACATTCCTATATGTCATTCCCATAGACCTCAATTATTCAGAAGTTTCATAATGTTGCTGCTGCCTAGTAGAGTATAACCCATTAAATATGCATCTGGGCTAAAACATAAAAGTTTCTCAAATGCTCATAGGATGAAATCATAGTGGTGTTTTAAAATTTAATGTTGCTTAACCTGCAACACAATGAATTCCTCTGCCTGGATATAAAGTTTATGGTGTGAAAGTCAAAATTAATCCATAGTGTTTTGTAAAACTGGTCACACCAAAATTTTTATTTTCCTTTCTTTGTTCAACTTTTGATTTCCACTCTAAATATGCAGTTTGCCTCTAACAAAGTTTTAAAGTTTGAAAAGAAGAATGGCCATCTAATAAATTGTCGTGGCTGTAATTCACCTAAATCACAGGTAAATAAGATCAAGAAAAATAAAATAGGGAGAAATTAATCAAGTTGTTATATATTTCAAACTCTACCTGAAAATCACTCTATCTTTCTATCTATCTATGTGTCTATCTACAATAATGTATTGAAGAGAAAGGAACCATGAGCAACCCAGACACATTTTAAAAAGAAAAAAATGTAAATTAGTGCAAAGGTAATTTTTTTAATAAATGTCATAAAATAAATTTATTAGTTATATGTTAGGCAATATTTAACATCTTTATTATCTGCCAAACATATTAGGTAACGTGTCTTTTTATTATTTTAAAATATGCCACACATTTTGTTGTGTATTCTTAGTATTCTATAAAAAAATAAAGCATATACTATTCTTTTTGACAATAAATATGGATGTATACCTGACAAAAAAATCCATATCTACACCTTGCATCAAACTCTCTACTTTAAAAAAATTGTAGGAAAAAACATATGTCCGTGGGATTTAATAAAATCATAGATAATTTATAATTTCCATATCACTTTTGAAGAGCACTATTTCCAAAATGAACTTAAACCAAGAACCTTATCATAGTCAAAATCCATTCCTTACATAAAAATGCTCTCATCATTTTTAGAATTTATAACATATTTCATACAACTACTTCTTGTCTTAACCTTTTTATAGATGTGGCCTTTAGGAAAACATTCTGAAGACAGTTATCAAGATGATGAATTGCTTTGGACATCAAGTCACTAAAGGTTAGATTTTGCTTCTCTCTTTCCTCCCCCCCTCCCTCCCTCCCTCCCCCCCTCCCTCCCTCCCTCCCTCCCTCCCTTCCTTCCTTCCTTCCTTCCTTCCTTCCTTCCTTTTTTTTTTAAAAAAAAAAGCAGCCAGAAACAGATACAGGGGTGAAAGACAAAGAGAAATCAGGATTTGGGATTTGGGAGAGATTTTCTAACTTGCAGAAGTGTCTAAACATAAATTTGCTTCTTTCAAATGTAGTGTATTGTATAATCAGCTGAGAATATTTCAAAATAAGCCAGGGGAAGAGTTGTTGCTGGTTTATGCTGAGAGGATTAAGTTATGAGACAGTTCAACTTGGATTTTAAGAGCAACATCAACCCTTCTTTTCTACCTACCTGGAAAGCAATGGTTGCAAAACAAGAAAAACCATAGTATCAGTCCCCTCCCTTGAGTAAGGCAAGCAGTATCTCCAGCTTTCATTAACCTGGTCTGTGTGTTTTTTAAAAAAAAAGAAAAAAGTACTGATCAATATCTTTTTATGTGTTTGTATTTATTTCATTATGTGTCTTTACTGGTGTAGTATCAAAGGGAAAAATATTAAAAGTTGTCCTACTGCCCCAAAGATGTGCACATGTGCGTACGCATGCGTGCACGCACACACACATGCTCCCAAGCATTTAGTATGTGAGAGATATTTTATTTCATGCCTTTAGATTAAATGGGGCAAATCAAATGGCATGAGGAATAATTAACCCATAGCTAAAGTATTTTTTCTCATGGAGCATGTGGAAGAAATCCTCTTGACTCTACCTTCAAAGAAGTAGTCATATAAAACACTTCATCCTTATTCTATGAGTGGAGGCATTTCAAAACTATGAGTAATTCATAGAATTTATTGGCAAAAATATATATTCTGCCAAAAACCACATACACAACATGCACACACACACACACACACACATGCTTTTACTATGCTAAAAAGAATGATTTAAAATAAAGACATGTATTTTAATAATGGTACACTCATTGCACCTTTTAAGGTCTGAAAATACTTTAAAATTCAAATGTGAAAATCAAGGAAAATTTCAGGTTAAAAAGAAAGTTGTAGAGGACAGAGGACAGATTTATAGTTCTTTTCTTCTGGGACATTTTAAAAATCAAATTGAAAGCTGTCTTTAACATTTTTCCAAAGAAGACATCCAGATGGCTAACAAACAAATGAAAAGATGCTCCACATCACTCATCATCGGGGAAATACAAATCAAAACCACTATGAGATACTGCCTCATGCCTGTCAGAATGGCTAAAATTAACAACACAAGAAACAATAGGTCTTGATGAGGATGGGGGAAAGCCTCTTGCATTGTTGGTGGGAATGCAAACTGGTGCAGCCACTCTGGATAACAGTATGAAGGTTCTTCAAAATGTTAAAAGTAGAACTACCCTACGATCCAGCAATTGCACTACTAGGTATTTACCCAAAGGATACAAAACTACAGATTCGAAGGGATACATGCACCCCTATTTTTATAGCAGCATTATCAACAATAGCCAAACTATGGAAAGAGCTCAAATGTCCATCAACTGATGAATGGACAAAGAAGTTGTGGTGTGTGTGTTCATATATATATGAATTTATATATATATATAAATTATGGAATATTACTCAGCCATCAAAATGAATGAAATCTCGATATTTGCAACAACATGGTTGGAGATAGAGTGTATTAGGCTAAGGGAAATAAGTTGGAGAAAGACAAATACCATATGATTTCACTCATATGTGGAATTTAAGAAAGAAGATGACGATATGAGAAGGGGTAAAAAGTAAATAAAAGAGAGAGAGGGAAACAAATCATAAGAGACTCTTAAAGATAGAGAACAAACTGAGGGTTGCTGGAGGGGCAACAGGTGGCGGGATGGGCGATGGGTATTAAGGAGGGCACTTGGTTTGATGAGCACTGGGTATTGTATATAAGTGATGAATCACTGAATTCTACTCCTGAAACCAATATTGCACTGTATGTTAACTAGAATTTAAATAAAAATTTGTAAGAAAAAAAAATGAAAGCTGTCTTTAAAAAACATATAACAAACCAAAAAATTATACCTGTAGGTTGCATTACTACTATCTCATCATATTTTTCTTTCCGCTTATTCCTCTAAATTCATTAATGACCTCACCCTCAAAAAATAACACATTGAGATTCGTGCCAAAACTTACATATTCTTTTTAAAAGGAAATATTTGAAGAAAATATACGAGTTCATTTATTCCAATTTTTGTTGACTGTTCTGAAATAATTTTTTTTTTTAATTTTAGAAGAGTTTTAGATTTATAGAAAAGTTGCAAAGTAATAGAGAGTCTACATGAACCCCTCACTCAGGTTCTCTTACTATTCATACTTTATATTAGTATGACCTGTTTGTCACAATTAATGAACCAATATTAATAATTCTTTACTACAGTACATGCTTTATTCAGATTTTCTTAGTTTTATTTAATGTCTTTTGTTTTTGTTTTGTTTTTTGTTTTGGGATCCCTTTCAGGAAACTACATTTCATTTATTCATTATGTCTCCCTAGGTTCCTGTTGGCTATGACAGTTTTTCCAACTTTCCTTGTTTGGTGATCTGGACAGTTTTGGCGGAACACTGATAAGGTATTTTTTAGAATGCTTCTCAACTAAAACATGTATGAAAATTTTATCAGGAATGGGTACTGGATTTTTAAAATTCTCTGCATCTGAATATGATCATATGTTTTTCCTTTCATCTGTTGATATGGTAGATAATATTTACAGAGGTCCAATCTTGAAACAGCCTCATATACTTAAAATATATGCCAGTTGGTCTTGGTGCATAATTCTTTCTCTATATTGTTGGATTTGTTGAGGATTTTTGCTTGTGTTTTCTGAGAGTTTGGTCTATAATCGTCTTTTTTTATTGTAATATTTGTATCTTGTTTTGCTACCTGGGTTATGCTGACATCACAACACACATAAGGATTGATCCTCCTCCTTTTATTTTCTTGAAGAGATTTCAGAGAATAAGCATTATTTCTCCTTTAAATGTTTCAGAGAATTAACTAATAAAATAGTAGTTTCGTGCTTTTTTGGGAAGGGTTTCAATTATTGATAAAATTTATTATAGATAAAAGGCTAC
Organism: Mirounga leonina; assembly: GCF_011800145.1. Classification (NCBI taxonomy): domain Eukaryota; kingdom Metazoa; phylum Chordata; class Mammalia; order Carnivora; family Phocidae; genus Mirounga; species Mirounga leonina. Next base: position 23,131,087 of record NW_023270865.1, on the reverse strand, counting down.
TAATGTTCTCTCTGTCTCCTTCTGTGAGTTTTGGTAAATGTGTCATTGGTCCATCACATCTAAATTTTCAAATTTATATGCATAAAGTTATCTTTAATATTCCCTTATTGACCTTTTTATGTCCATGTATTCCTGATAAACTATTTTTTATTTTTGATATTTGTAATTTGTGCTGCTCTGGTTCTTTCTTGGTTAGCCTGGCTAGAGATTCATTCATTTTACTGAAGTTTTCCTAAAAGAATAAAAATGGCTTTAGGTGTTGATTTTCTCCACTTTGTTTTCAATTTTGTTGAGTTCTATTCTAATTTTTATTTCATTTTTCTTCTTGTTTAAGGCTTACTTTACTCTTCTTTTTCAATCAACAGATTAGGTTATCATTGTTATATATACATTTTCCTTTCTAATGCATATATGTTTTACAAGTGTGTTATTTAATCTGCAAATATTTGGGAATTTCTGGATACCTTTCAATTATTGACTTCTAATTCAATCTCATTGTTATCTGAGCACTTAATTTTATGATTTCTATTATTTTAAATTTGCTAAGGTATTTTATGGCCAAGAATATTGTCTAGTTTTGTGAATGTTTCAAGGGAGATTGAGAAGACGATATATTCTGCTATTATTTGTATGTTGTATTCTATAAATATCAATTATATCAAGGTGGTTGATAGTGCTGCTCAGGCCAGTTATATCTTATCGATTACATGCATGCTTAATCTATCAATTATTGAAAAAAAATACTGAAGTATCCAACAATAATAGTGTAGTTGTATATTTCTCCTTTCAATTTCTGTCAATTTTAGCTTCATATATTTGGAGCTCTGTTGTTAGATGCACATGTTTAGGATTACTCTATCTTCTTGGAGAATTGACCCCTTTGTTACTATATAATACTTCTCTATATCCCTGATAATCTTCCTTGTCTTAAGTTGGTTTTGTCTCAAATTAATATAGCTATGCCAGCTTTCTTTTGATTATAGTTTGCATGGTATATTTTCCCATGCTTTTAATTTATTGGGGTCATTTTATTTATTTTTATTTTTAATTTTTTTTAAAGATTTTATTTATTTGAGAGAGAGAGCAAGAGAGTGAGAGCGTGCAAGAGATCACAAACAGGGGGCACGGCAGAGGGAGAAAGAGAGGGAGAAGTAGGGAGCCTGACATGGGGCTTGATCCCAGGACCCTAAGATCAGGACCTGAGCGGAAGGCAAACACTTAACTCCCCCAGCCACCCAGGTGCCCCTGGGGTCATTGTATTTTAAATGGATTTATATCACATATATTTGAGCCAAGTTGTTTTTTCTTTTATTTTTTTTTTTTTTATTTTTTTTTTTTAGTTGTTTTTTCTTTTAGTTACAACTTTTTATTTAAATTCCAGTTAACATACAGGGTAATATTAGTTTCATTAGTAGAATTCAGTGATTCATCTCTTAAATATAACACCCAGTGCTTATGACAACAATTGTCCTCCTTAATCCCATCACCCTTTTAGCCCATCTCCCAATCTCCTCCCCTCCAGTAACCTTCTGTTCTCTATAGTTAAGCTTCTCTTATGGTTTGCTTCCTTTTTTTTTCTTCCTTCCGCTATGTTATCTGTTTTGTTTCTCAAATTCCACATATAAGGGAAATCAAATGGTATTTGTTGAGGTATCTTCCCTTTCCTAAAAACCCTTTGTTCAGGGTTTTTATCAAAATGGATGCTGTACTTTGTCAAATTGTTTTTTGGCATCTGTTGAGAGGATCATGTTGTTCTTATGCTTTCTTTTTTTTTTTTTTTAAGATTTTATTTATTTATTTGAGACAGAGAGAATGAGAGAGAGAGCACATGAGGGGGGGAGGGTCAGAGGGAGAAGCAGGCTCCCTGCCGAGCAGGGAGCCCGATGTGGGACTCGATCCCGGGACTCCAGGATCATGACCTGAGCCGAAGGCAGTCGCTTAACCAACTGAGCCACCCAGGCGCCCCATATGCTTTCTTTTATTAATGCAGTTTATCACAATTGATTTACAAATATTAAGCCACCCTTGTAGCCCAGAAATAAATCCCTCTTGATTGTGGCAAAAGATTCTTTTAATGTACTATTGCATTATATTTACTAGTATTTTGTTGAGAATTTTTGCATCCATGTTCATCAGGGATATTGGCCTCAAATTCTTTTTTTTTTTTTTTTTTTTTTTAGTGGGGTCTTTGTCTGGTTTGGGAATCAAGGTAATGCTGGCCTTGTAGAATGAGTTTGGAAATTTTCCTTCCATTTCTATTTTTGGAACTGCTTGAGAAGAGTGGTATTAATGCTTCTTTAAATGTCTGTTAGAATCCCCCTAGGAAGCCATCTGTCCCTGGACTTCTGTTTGTTGGAAGATTTTTGATTATTGATTCAATTTCTTTGCTGGTTATCAGTCTGTTCAAGTTTCCTCTTTCTTCCTGTTTCAGTTTTGGTAGTTTATATATTTCTAGGAGTTTATCCATTTCTTCCAGATTGCCCAATTTGTTGGCATGTAATTTTTCATAATATTCTATTATAATTATTTGTATTTCTGTGGTGTTGGTTGTGATCCCTCCTCTCGCATTTGTGATGTTATTTATTTGGGTACTTTATCTTTTCTTTTTGTTAAGTCTGGCTAGGGGTTTATCAATTTTATTAGTTCTTTCAGAGAATGAGCTCCTGGTTTCATTGATCTGTTCTACAGTTTTTGTTTGTTTCTATATCATTTATTTCTTCTCTAATTTTTATTATTTTTCCTTCTTCTGGCTTTAGGCTTCATTTGTTGTTTATTTTCTAGCTTCTTTAGCTGTAAGGTTAGGTTGGATTTGAGATTTTTCTTCTTGAGGTAGGCCTATATTGGTATATAGTTCCCTCTTAGGACCACTTTTGCTGTATCCCAAAGGGTTTGGACCGTCATATTTTCCTTTTCATTTGTTTCCATGTATTTTTAAAAATTTCTTCTTTAATTCCCTGGTGGACCCATTCATTCTTTTTTTAAATTTTATTATTATTATTATTATTTTTAAAGATTTATTTATTCATTTGAGAGAGCGAGAAAGAGAGAGAGTACATGAGAGGGGGGAGGGTCAGAGGGAGAAGCAGGCTCCTCGCCGAGCAGGGAGCCCGATGCGGGACTCGATCCCGGGACTCCAGGATCATGACCTGAGCCGAAGGCAGTTGCTTAACCAACTGAGCCACCCAGGTGCCCCCATTCATTCTTTAATAGGATGTTACTTAACCTCCATGTATTTATCCCCTCTGAAAATCTGTGTCAAATATTTTAGTTAATTCATATCTAAAATGATTATTGACACGGTTAGATTAGTATGCAGCATGATCAAAACTGATTTGTTCCTTGTTTTTCTTCTTTTTCTGCTTTCTGGTCTTAACTGAGCACTTTATGATTCCATTTTATCTCTTATTATGTCTGTTATACTTATTATTTTCCTTTTTCATTCCCTTCCCCTCTGGCAACCACCAGTTTCTTCTCTGTATTTATGAGTCTGTTTCTATTTTTGTTGTTGTTTGTTTGGTTTTTAAAATCCACATATAAGTGAAATCATATGGTATTTGTTTTTCTCTAAGTTATTTCACTTAGCATGATACCATCTATTGCTGCAAATGGCAAGATCTAATTATTTTTTATGGCTGAGTAATATTCTGTTGTATATATTTACTGCTGCTTCTTTATCCATTCATCTATCAATGGCCACTTGGTTTGTTTCCATATTTTGGCTTTTGTAAATAATGCTGCAGTAAACATAAGGGTGTCTATATCTTTTCAAATTAACTTTCTCTCTCCCTCATTCCCTCCATGCCTCTCCCTTTCTTCCAAACGCGCACACACACACACACACACACACACAGGTGTAAACTATGTTGTTTTTAAAATTCTCTCTGGGAGGGGGTTAAGCACTTGACTCTGGCACTGTGATATTTTATTGGATTAATTAAGTATGATGCTGCTAACTCTGCCCACTGTTCCCATCAACTGTTTTACCTTTGGAAGCATGAATATTTGATCCAACCACATATGAAAATACTAGGGAAGGACATATAGGTCCAATAGTTTCATATACTTAATAAAATCGATATCATGAGTAACATCAGTCCTTTTGGTATACTCTAGGTTGCCTTTTCTTGAATATTTTTACCCCTATATATTTTCATAGTTAAAAAATACACAGCTTTCCTTTCTCTGCTTTGCTCAGAAAAATATTTTAAAACCATGTCTTTGGCAGGTAATCAATCATATTTTATATGAATGACCAAAAGTCTTAGAAGATATATGTATATGTAATGGTTTTAATGCACTGACAACAGATGTGTAAGATATTTGCAAAACACACAGATTGCAATTTTTTACCTCTGTTCACTTGCAGTGTTCATAATATAATTATAATCCACTCCACTTACATTATGCTCAAGTACAATACTCCCAACAAATATATCTTCAAAGTCAACACATCAAAGCCAATATTTTTTATTGCAATAAGGCACTCTTTAAGAATAACTAGTGCCTCCAAGGAATAAAGTGAAGATTAGTAAATTTATGATTAAAATGGAAGTCCAAGAAAGATTACATTCTCTATGTATTCATTCTCCACAGGGTGCATAACTCCCTGAGAATAAAACAAATACTTTCTACAGCTGAAAGGCTTTAATTTGGAAAGAAATGCTTATACTAACACATTGTGTTTATTTTTACCATCACATTTCCTTGACATACAGAAGAGTTATATTTCCTCATTACATTTCAATAATAAGCTTCTTTTGACCAAAAAAAATGTTTTGTCACTGCAAGATATATTTGAATAGAAATATAGAACACAGAAATATACTGAAACTAAAATCTTTTGAAAGTAAAGGAAAAAAAGATTGAAAAATAATGGTGTTTTAATGTAATAGCTTATTTCACATAAGTGCATCTTAAAATACTAGCATTAATACAGGCATGTCTTGGGGCACCTGGGTGGCTCAGTCGTTAAGCGTCTGCCTTCGGCTCAGGTCACGATCCCAGGGTCCTGGGATCGAGCCCCGCATCGGGCTCCCTGCTCGGCGGGAAGCCGGCTTCTCCCTCTCCCACTCCCCCTGCTTATGTTCCCTCTCTCACTGTGTCTCTCTCTGTCAAATAAATAAAAATAATTAAAAAAAATCGAAAAAAAAAATACTGGCATGTCTTTTTCTTGTTAAACATTATAAGTTTAATGATAATTGTTAGATGCATTGGCTCTTTACTATTCTTATTGCCATTACTTAAACATACGCTATATCTCTACCTTGGCATATTCTAATAACTTCTTAATAACCTGCACATCTTTTTCTCTCTCATCAAAACCTATACTCCCTACTACATACACTGTCAGCATTATCACTTTTGTGTGTGTGTGTAGCTAAATAGGAACACTATACTTGGAAATATTTTGTTTGTTTAGTTTTTCTGTTTCTTAGAAATGGTTCATTCAATTTATATATTTATTAATTTCAATGCTACTTTTTAATTCAATTTATTTATCAATGCTACTTTTTAAATTATTTCATGTGTTTTTCCTCTGGGTTTACTTTTCTTCTAGGTGAGGTGTGTTTGTTTATAATTCTTTCAATGAGAGATCATGTATCATAAGCTTTTATATTTTATCTCTTCAAGTCTCATTATTTTGACTCTATTTATGGAAGGTAGGCTAGCTGGGTGCAGAATTTTGGATTAGCCATCATTTTCTTCTACACTTCTAAATTTATCACTTAATAATCTTCTGGTACTATTTCTTTGGAAAATTTAGTAAAGTTATTCATTTGTAGGTACTCTGTATTCTGTATCTTTATTTTTAGTATTATAAAGTTTAATTAATATTTCTGTAGGTGAGAATTGATTTTTATTCATTCTCCTAGCTAATTAGAGTTTGCTTCAAATGGAAAGACTTGTGTTTTTCTATAATTCTGGAAATTGCTAAGCAATATTCTTTTCAAATATTGCTGTTGGTATATTCCTCCCTTTATCTTGGTTCTGAAATTCCTACTAGATGACTGTTGAGTCCTGTCATCTGTGTACCTATATTCTTCTTACTCTTTCATAAACACACTTGCACACACTCATGCTTGTATGTACATGCACGCACACACACACATTTTATCTTGGTGTATAATTCTGACGGAGTTGCTCAGTATTATCTATTAACTTATTTAGCCTCCCATTCATTTCTAATAGACAGTTTATGCCAATTTTAAATTCTCTATTTAAATTGTTTATCTTTTTTTAATTTTGGAAGTTTCATCACCCTCTTTTGCAGAACCCAAAAAACTTTACTAGGGTTTTAAATGATTACTTTTGCTTTGGTTCTAAAATGAATTTTATTGTAAATGGTGACTACTTAAGATACCTGGACAGTTTTATAGAAGTCTACTATGTAACTATGAGGAGTTGCAGTCTTGCTATTTAATGCAATTATAAGGTTAAAAAAAAAAAAGAAATCAGAAATTGAATGTTTTACAAAGAGCCCTGTAGATATTAACCTCTTCCTTTGTTTGTTTGGTTTTTGTTCTGTTTTATTGAGGTATAACTGAAAATTAGAGCTGTGAGATATTTAAAGTGTATATCATGTTGATTTGATATGCATATACATTCTGAAAGGGTTCCTCCCATTTAATTATTTAACATATCCACCATCTCCCATGTATTTTTGGTGAGAATATTTAAGTTGTACTCTCAGCAAATTTCAGTTATAAAATATGGTGTTATCAACTACAGTCACTGTTGTACATTAGACCCTCGGACCTTACCTTATTATTAAAAGTTTGTGCTTTTTTAACAATCTCCCCCTATTTCTTCCACCCCAACCTTGGCAACCACTTTTCTACTTTCTGTTTCTATGAATTTGCTTTGTTTTGTTTCGTTTTTAGTTTCCACATTTATGTGATACCAGGCAGTATTCGTCTTTCTCTGTTTGGCTTATTCACTGAGCATAATGCCCTCAATGTCCAATCCATGTTGTCACAAACTGTAGAATTTCCTTCTTTCTTGTGGTTGAATAATATTCCAGCATACATATAAACTGATCTTCTTTGTCCATTCACCCACTCATGAATAATGCTGTAATAAACATGGGAAATGATATATCTCTTTGATATTCCATTTTCGTCTCCTTTGAGTATAAACCCAGAAGTAGAATTGCTGGATCTTATGGTAGTTATTTTTAAAAAAATTTTGAAGAAACTCATTGTTTTTCACAGTGTCTGAGCCAATTTACATTCCCACTAACACTGTAAAGCCTTCCCTTTTCTCCAAATCCTTGCCAACACTTAGCTCTTATCTTCTTTATAATAGCTGTTCTAACAGGTGTGAGATAATATTTAATTGTGGTTTTGACTTTCATTTCTCTGATGATTAGTGATACTGAGCATCTTTTCATGTACTGGCTGGCCATTTGGATGTCGTCTTTGGAAAAAATATTTATTTAGTTCCCGAGCCCATCTTTTAAATGGATTTTTGTTGTTGTTAATAGAGTTGTAGGAGTTCTTTATATATTTTGGATATTAATCCCTTATCTGATATATGGTTTGCAAATATTTTCTCCCACTCTGAGGTCCATATCTGGTTTGGCCTTAAAATTTGAGATGTTAACCATTATGCTAACTTACAACAACAGTTGGTTATTTGTTCAAGTCAGGCCTATTTTATCAAGTGTTGTTTATGAAAGCATTGTGGGAGAATAGAAAGAGAACTAAATTTGCAGTCAGAATAGTTGGTGTAAAGCATCTCTTGTCAATATATGTATCACTTCTCGAGGTTTAAATAAATCATAGTCCCTATGTCTCATCTCCAGAGATTCTGATTTAATTAGTCTAGAGCAGGGCCTGGGCATTTTATATATGCAGAGCCCTACAGGTGTTTGTAAAAGGCTAATGGGCATGAAAAGCAGTAGAATTGTGGAAAGTACTGTAGGTATAAATGTTTGTCTCTACTAATTAACAGATTTTAGATCTTGGGATCATGATCCTACAAAGCATGAGGTTCCCAATCTGGGAAATGGAAGAAGATCAAAACCTATTTTATTACTTCACCTGTTTCAGTTAACAAATAAATAAAATAATGTATTTGCAATGCATTTTGCCAATTATTACATACATGTAAATAAGTTATCATTCTTAAATAGCCTCTAGATTCCCTTATCATAAAATATCAGTTTTGCTTCCAATTAGTAATTCTAAAGCACCAATATATAACACTCAAAACACTGCCTGCAGAAGATCAATACCATGCTGAAAAAAAGGTGAATTTTAGCTCTGTTACACATTCCTCCCTACATCTTCAACATGAGTATTGTAATAGCCCCTATTGTGGTCACCCTTTTGATACCCTTTCCTTGTGCTTTTTACAGCAGACAAGATTTGTCTTGCAAGTGTGAAGCTTCCACATATAAAATATATTTCATGAAAATAAAGGGGGAGATAATTATGTAATAAGTAAGTGTGGTAGTTATTCTTAAACTTACCTACTGTGATTATCTAGGGCGAATTCTAAATGTGACTCTGAAAATGTCAATGTAATAGTGATTATCACATATATACACTCATTTTTGTCAATGATTGACAAGTAGGGCACATTGGAGAAAATTGCTAAGGAATATTTATCTTTTTAATGAACTTTTCAGTGATATTACTCTTAAGGAGTGGGTGTTTCTTTTATATTTTAACCAATTCACTCTTTTACTTTTAGCATTTCTATTTATTTCCCTAATTTGGCCTTAAGATAATTGATAAGTTTTCAATAGAGATAAAATCAGTACTATAATCTTTCTTGCTCCTTGGTCCATTGAACAAACTGTTCCTAATTTTTGAGCAAAAACAAAAAAACAAAACAAAACAAAACAAAAACAACCCAAAGGCATTCCACTTCATGAGGTAACACAATAATTTCAGTAATATATCTATTTTATTATATATGGATTTACTGGACAAGACTGTAAGTGGCTACCCATATATGTGTTCACTTGTGGTTATTTTATCTTCTTGGTACACATCAAGTTAGAGGATGTACACTTGTAGTGTTTAGAAAGCCACCATTGCAGATGATGGCACTGGTTTTATTTGAATGTAAAGTCTTCAGATGTACAATTATCCATGTCATTGCTTTGACAGGAAAGAGATGTGTCATGTATAATTTAGAATTCAAAGGAGCCAAATTTCTTAGCAACTCATTTCCACCTATATCTGGCTCTTTGTATTCTAGGTAGAACAACCAACTTTCTCTGCGTTACTTTCTCCAAACTGCATTAGCTGCAACATTTTTCAGAGCAGCCTAAAAGCAAGATAAGAGCTGTCAACAACATAGTTCTGCTTCTATAGCCAGTTCACTGTGTGCGGCGCTTCCTGGCAAAGTTGACCACTTTCACCATGTGATCCTCAGTTCTGGATGTGTTCAAGACTGGCCTTTGGTTTTATAGCATAACAGTTGCCAGTGTCAAAACATTTTTTCCCTATTTTTGAAAATGCATTTTTCTCTTGGCCTGTAGCCATCTTCCTGGGGTTAACTCAAGCCAAGAAATTTCCTTAGCAATCTGATAGCTTATTGAGCTCATTTTATGAAGGTGCCCCATTCAATATGTGAAGTACATCATACCATTGGTCTATGAGAAATGTGGACTTCTTATTTGCTTTCATGCACAATTCGTTGAAGAGTGTTTCTGGGGGTTGCTGTTGTTGTTTTGTTTTGCTTTATAAAATGTGCTGATCATAACATTTTAGATGAGTGCATGAATCATGTTTGACTAAATTGCTGAAAAGCAAATGGAAAATGGCAACAAATACATGAACATTTTGTGAACAAGATGCTCCCTGTGATAAGCTATTTCCTATGTAAATTATTCTTCCTTGGCAGTATGATTCTGTTCAGTTTTAAATTATGATAGTACTACGGAATTTTATAGTTGGCAGGGGCCTTTGAAAACCTTATTTTTAACAATAAGGAACCCAATAGTGGAGAAAAAGAGTGTGCCACCCACATAAAAAAACCCTGTTAATTAATAATAGACTTAGGACTAGTACTCAGGTCTTCTTATCTTCTCTTTAGTTTCCTGCTTAAACTTGAAGCTTCACATCCAGGTAATCTATTCTAAAGACATATATAAGAGCACCTATTTCATAATGACTAAAATTTCACATTTAATTCATTTGCTTGTTGCTGTTGCAAAGCATACATACCAAAATCAAATCAAACAAACGAGTACTTTGCTAGCAAATACTAACATTTGGTTCAGGGCAAATGTTTCTTATTTTCTATTCCACCTAAAATAAACATTAACTTTGCTATGTTTTGTTTAAATGGCATGTTTTTAAGACATCAATAAAATTTTATTTAATTTATGTGCCACAGCTGTCAAGTACATGCAAATCCTGTTAGTGCAGTGATATGGAAACCTTTCCCTGAAATCTTGTTAAAAATACCTCTGGGAATTCATATTCATATCCATTTAAGAGGGTGGATGAACAGAATCTGCCTAACGTAATTGGGGGAAAAAATCAATGAGATTCTCTTATCAACTGTCCTCACTGTCTTCTGGTTATACACAGCATAAAGAAGGAACTATTTCTAGTCTTTAATTTATTCTATTTATTTTCAAAATTGTATTTTAGTTTTTCTACAAAGATGATTATTTTACAAATTTTGGATAAAGAGTCATTACTTCAAGTACTTGAAGGTTAATTAGCCATCATTTTCCTATATATCAGCCATTTAAAAATTATCTTAGAGATGAGGTGGTAAAATAAACCTCTCATTTTATGGGCTGCTGGAGTATAGAAAAGAGTGGGTCATTACTCAAGGCTGCCCAGTTGGAGCAAGTCAAGCAAGACAAGACTAACCCAGGGATCCGACCTCTCACTGCCCTCTTTTTACTGCACTGCATTCTCTTTGAGGACACAAATGTCCTGACTATACACATATCCATTCAGAAATAATTTATCACACAAAAAATAACATAATTGATTTAAGTTGAAAGTATTTGTTGATTAAAAATGGGCATATATATTTTGAAAAATTAGAATACTTTTTTTTAAGATTTTATTTATTTATTTGACAGAGAGAGACACAGCAAGAGAGGGAACACAAGCAGGGGGAGTGGAAGAGGGAGAAGCAGGCTTCCTGCGGAGCAGGGAGCCCGATGCGGGACTCGATTCCAGGACCTTGGGATCATGACCTGAGCCTAAGGCAGATGCTTAATGACTGAGCTACCCAGGCGCCCCTAGAATACTTTTCAAGACTTAAATTCTAGTGATATCAAATAGACATCTTGTTGTTTAAAATTCTGAAAATATTACCGTCTTAGTGAGTTTGGGCTGCTATAATAAAATAGCATAAACTGGGTGGCTTATCAGTAAAGAAAATTTCTTTTTCATTGCTGGAGGCTGGGAATTCCAAGATCAAGGTACAGGTTGATTTGGTGTCTGATGAGAGAACTCTCTTCCTGTTTGCAGGAGCCATCTTCTTGGTATGTCCTCTCTGGTCTCTTATAAGGACACTAAGTCCAGTCATTAGGGCTTCATCCTTAAGATCTAATTATCTCCTTAAGGCCTCACCTCTGAAGAGTATCACTTTGGGATTAGAGTTTCAATGTATGAATTTGGGGGGAGACACAAATATTCAGTCCATAACATTATGGACAGAGCTGCAGGTGAGACATGTCCTTTTCTTTCCCACCTTGAAATGATTTGCATAATCATTTAGAGGCACAGCCAACAAATACCTGCGAGGAATCAAATAGCTTCTCTCAGAAGCACAGGTGCTCTGGCCCTACAGGCCAGAAGGAAGGTGTGGGTGGTTGAACCAAAAAGGCAGGAAAGATACTAATTACTTAAGCTGAAAAACTACAAAAATAGCAGCTATCGATGCAAGTGAAGGTACATTTTGATTATACTAAATTAAAATATTTGAAATATTTAGGATTTTCTTTGGCTACAGTGATAATCCCTAACCAAATAATTAGTTAAATGATCTATTTGGAATGTAAAGTAATGCAATTATAATAGAAAACACTTAATCAAAGAAAAATTCAAGTTTTAGGCATTAGGATAGGATTTGTAAATCAGTTTTAGGTGCCTCCAAAATACTTTGATTCTATATCTCTTTAATGCCAAAACAGCCGCTAAATTTCCTGAATGCAGAATCAAAGTTCAGCAAACAGTTTTGGGAGCAGGATATAAAACTGTTTTAGGGGTAGAAAAAAAAGAATGTCTTTATTGTAAGTATTGCTCAGTTACAATCTTTTGACTATAGTGCCACTCAAAGATAGAAAACATAATCTTGTGGACACGAACCTACAAAATGATGTCTCCTGGTATAATTTCTGATAGTTTTACTTAGTTACCTAAAATAGACACTGTCCTCAAATAAATATATTCCATTTCAGATCACTTAACTTTCACAATATCCTTAAGAAAACAATGTGAAACACTTGATCGTTTAAATGGGTACGTTATTTCTGTAGATCAGATTGAAATAGATTAATTTATTCATGACAGCAAATATAGTTTTAAAGACGTGATCCAGAATTGGAAAGTCCTAAGTGCATTTTCATTAATTAAAAAAAATTAAATGTTGGCTTTTTTTTATTAGTCTGCTGATGAGAAACAAGTAAGTGCAGTTAAGTGATTGTGCACTGTGGAGGCATAAAATTTTGTACTATCAACTAATCAGTATGCTCAATCATCTGTTCTCACTTTACATCTAAAAATGTAAAGGCCTTTCTATAGTACCGTCTTCTCTGTTTATCTGAAGGTTATATTCAAATTCTTAGCTTTCTAAAAAATCAAGTACACATCAAAAGCCCGGAGAACTATCCCATCCATCACCAGTTTTGATCTTCAACAAAAGCATGTATTTTTCCTAATAAGATATTCATGAGTTCTGTTAAATTCATTTATTGAGTTCTAGATTGCATCAAAATATAGCAATAGAATTGAGTCATGCAGATGATTGCATCAACGAGTGAATGATTGGAAACCAAATGTATTATACTATTCATCGTCTCACGTTTTAAATAGAGAGGAATACCATAATCTATAATTTAATTCAACGAGCTTTTAAGTAATGGTACATACTGCTGTTTATGGTTCAAGCAATATAGCCACAGAATTCTTATTTGACAGGAATTGGGACACCATCCCGTTTCTGACTGATTTAAGTTTAACAACAGATGGACCCCTCACAAAGAATGAAAACAGTGAGGGCAATAGAATGTTACCTGAAAAAAGAATGTGTCAAAATGCTCTCAAGTAAATTAAAATTATAAGATTTGAGATTTGGTTTGGTTTGGGAAATGTTATTTTTATTAATGCTTGCAAGTCTCTACTTTATACTGAAAAAAGAATTTCAGCACCTTGGCAACCTGTTAAGTCTCCTAAAGATTTTGCTGTTTAGAACTCCCTGGTTATACTGGGCACATAATGAATTGTCCCCCTTGATGTGATAAATTATGTATTAGAATAATGGACAGATCAATCAGTGGTGCCGTATAAGTGAAACACACAGCTTTTGGCAAAGAAGGGTCTGCGTGTTTACATTTATCACCCAAATGCCTTGACTTTGATGTAGACCTTTGAGAAGCATTTATTAATCATGATTTCATTACCATTTTTGGCAAACTAATGACTTTTATTTGTCAGAAATATTGCTGATGATATACTGGTGGTGTCCAAAAACACTAATCTTCTTTTTGCTACTTAACCTTCTGTGTGATTGTTCAACAATAACTTTCATGAGACATCATACTTTAGATTACTAGAAAGGTCTTGGTGTCAGAACTAATCAGACTATATATCTGCTGGAATGCTGTGGCTTTGTCCAGTACAGTTCTGGTTGGGGTTCACTTATGACACTTCATCTGTTGAAGAATGAAGAGTTCTACTCTAGGGGAAAATGAATGCTTTTGCCAGTCATATATATGGAGTGATTAACGGTGCAGATTATTAGTATTTTAGTATATTTCCATGATTATGAAAAATTTGGATTTGAGTAAACTACTCAAAATAACGAAGTGTATTTTCCTGTATGACCTCTTTTTATTCTATAAATATAAACATCGATTGTGATACAAATTCTAAGCAGGTTACTCTGTGGGGAAAGAAAATTTAACTTTTCCATAACTCCAAGGAATGTACAATCTACTTGGCTACACAAAAATTGTTGTTAAAGAGACTAATAAAATGCACTATATATTGGTAAAATACCTATAAATAATAAAATAAAAATGGGAAAATGAATAATACAAAATATAGTACTGTTACTTTGTTTTTGTTTTATTTTTTTTATTTTGTTTTTGTTTTTGTTTTATTTAAATTCAATTAGCCAACATATAGTACATCACTAGTTTTTGGTGTAGCATTCAATGATTCATCAGTTGCGTAATATTATTTTGAAAGGGGGAAGAAATCTCATTTTTTTTTCTATAAATTATATTTAGTAGTTACAATTTATAATTAAGCTTATAATTTGAAGTTACTTGGGAGAATATTTTTACCAATCTTCAAAAAATAATTATTGAAATACGTTCTTGAACCAATTGTAGTGTAAGGTACTAATTCTGTAAGTTTGTTTTAGTTTTCTATTTTCATAAAAAGCTAAATTAATATAACCTTTGTTTATTCAAAATTACTAATAGAATGACTGAGTTAATTTTCTAGGTAAGAAAACAGGTGCTTTGTGTGGTTTTATTTGCTAATGAAAACCACCCAAGTGAACCAAATTTCTTAACATTCCATGTTGCCGATCTAAGAGTCCTCAATCTTATATTGATAATGAGATATTTTTCTGACTAAATAGAAATGAACCTGACCCAGTCTCAAGACCATGGATTTCAAAGAGATGCAAGCCAAATCCCAAACTGCCTATCACTGAAACACCCCAAAATTCATCAGTCTCCCTTGAACAGGAGGGCATTGTAAGAGCTAAGTCTCTTAGTGGGTACTGTTTTTCTTATTTGTTCTCTAATTGTTGATTTTCTTAAAATGGATTATTTCCTTAACTCTTTTTTTTTTTATGTTACACGTAGATTTAACCCAGAAGAAAGTGCTATGAAGTTGAAGTGGATTGCCTCCGAAGGCAATTCTTTGTTTCCTTTATTATATTATTGCATTTAAATTTATAAATTAGGTACATCTATTACTTTGATTTTTTTAAAAAAGGTAAATATGTCATTTAAAAAAAGAGCTAGTAGAAGAGCAAACCCAGTCAGAGCAAGAGCAAATAAAAGGCCCAGAGTCAGAAATAGTTTAGTATATTCAGGTAATTGGGGTGGTGTGGGGAGGAGATTGCTAGAGCATAAGAGACTACTGGTAAAAAAGAGGAGAGATCAAAGAATATGAGCCTATAAAAAGATTCTTCTGAAGTTTATTTCTGCCTCAAGGTTGCTCTCTGAAACCAATTGTTATCTGGAAATGGTTGACTACCCCCATGTTCGATCCACACTCAACATATATCCTTCCCAATTAATTCCAAAGGCCATTCCGGAAAAAGGATTGTGTGCTTTGTCTTTGTCCTAGGTCTCCCCTGTCCTAGCAAAGGATCTGAAGTATAGTCAATCCACAAAATGTATTTCATTTTCTTTTTGTTAATTAGAGATCAAAGAGGGTCTTAGAGATGTAGTTACAAGACATAATTTTGTAATCAAAAGAAGAGGAAAATAAGTGGTGAGACAAATATCATTTGGTAGAGCTGGGATTATAATTTATGATTCTAGTCTCCTAATGCAGAGTAGCAACCTTATATGACATTGTTATTATAAAAGGGATAAAGCCAAAATATTCCTAGTAAGCCAAATTAAATTTAGGAGGGTCTAAGAAATCTTAAAAGCTCTTTAAGAGCTAAATATAATATGAACAGTTTTTTTTAATAGACTCAAAAAAAACCCCAAGCTTTTTTGTTGTTGCTCTTTTAAAAATCAATTTAGAGATTATCAAATGAGAATCAGAGAAGCATGTGTTTTCCACTTGGATAAAATGCATATTATCCTTGCCTCATAATTCTAGTTTCCCTAAATGAAATTAGTATGTTTTGTGGTGAAAATATCAAGTCATCAATAAATTAATAAAAGAACCTTCAGCAAAAGTAGACTAGAACAGGGCTATACTCATTGTATATTTTCATTTTATTTGTCAAATTTTAGAAACCAGCTTATTGTAATACATATAAAGAAAAACTACGTGCTTAAACATTGTAAGCACTTAATTTTAAAGTGTGTGTACTCTTACTCTTTTTGGCATCCTGTATATAAATATCAACCAAATGAAAACAATTTAAAAATAGTGTTCTTTTTTAACATCTATGCTTACAGCATGCACAATGCTGTGAGAATTAGTCCTGTTAGCATGAGATCCATCTTACTAAATATCAAGTTTCATTTAAGAGTAATGGTATAAAGAATATGAAATTAGGTTGTCGTAAGGGTAGCTTATATAAACTCTCTTCAGTGGAAAAAAAAAAGTAACATAGACATGAACTATGGATCAAAAAATTCCACATTATTTAGAAGAATGTGCTTTTTTCCCTGAGGCAGAAAATGCACTTTATCTTATCTTCAAAAAGCTTACCTTGTATTTGTTTTCTGCTCATCTCCCCAACATGTGCTCTGTTTGCTTCTGTACCACTTGCTTCATTACCTAATTTGAAAAAAGTTTCCCTTTTCAATACAAGTACTATTGTAATAAGTCACCTCAAGATTCAGAAAGAGAGGAAATCAGCAGTCCACCGTCCTCCATGAAGGAGATATGAACCTGTTAAGGATTCAGGGTGTTGTCAAACACAAACCTTTGCTGACGTTTAATTGGGCCAGAGGAGAGGAAGACTATCTTTACAACGTGGGAGTTGGCGGCTGTGAATTAGGCCAGAGGACTCATTTTATTGTCAGCCACATATTGTTGAAAGTGGAAATCTTGGGGATGAAGCCAGAACTTTACTTCTTTAGTGCTAAGGCTGCCATAGAAATTGAACAGTAGAAGCCCTCATTTTATAAGAAAACCAATGCCCTGAGAAAGTATGTTTTATAGCACAAGTTTGTGAAAAGGTAGTACACAAGTCTGAATTTATAGAAATCTGAGCCCATTGCTCTTTCATATTATCCATCAAACCAATTAAAATTTGAATGGCATTTATTTATCAGGCATCTATTTTGGTTTTTTTTTTTGGCCTTCCTTTTATTTTTAAATTTAAGTTCAATTAATTAACAGATAATGTATTATTGGTTTCAGAGGTAGAGGTCAGTGATTCATCAGTCTTATATAACACCCAGTGCTCATTACACCATGTGCCCTCCTTAATGTCCATCACCCGGTTACCCCAACCCCCGACCATCCTCCCCTCCAGCAACCCTCAGTTTGTTTCCTATGCTTAAGAGTCTCTTATGGTTTGTCTCCCTCTATGATTTCATCTTGTTTTATTTTTTCCTCTCTTCCCCTATGATCCTCTATTTTGTTTCTTAAATTCCACATGTGAGTGAAATCATATGAAAATTGTCTTTCTCTGACTGACTTATTTTGCTTAGCATAATACCCTCTAGTTCTATCCATGTCATTGCAAATGGCAAGATTTCATTTTTTGATGGCTGAGTAATATTCCAGTGTGTGTGTGTGTGTGTGTGTGTGTGTGTGTATACACCACATTTTTATTCATTCATCTGTTGATGGACATCTGGGCTCTTTCCATAGTTTGGCTATTGTGGACATTGTGCTATAAACATTGGGGTGTAGGTGCCCCTTTAGATCACTACATTTGTATCTTGGGGGTAAATACCCAGTAGTGCAATTGCTGGGTCATAGGGTAGCTCTATTTTCAACTTTTTGAGGAACCTCCATACTGTTTTCCAGAGTGGCTGCACCAGCTTGCATTCCCACCAACAGTGTAGGAGGGTTCCCCTTTCTCTGCATCCTCGCCAACATCTATCGTTTCCCGAGTTGTTAATTTTAGCCATTCTGACTGGTGTGAGGTCTATCTCATTGAGGTTTTGATTTGTATTTCCCTGATGTCAAGTGATGTTGAGTATTTTTTCATGTGTCTGTTGGCCATCCATATGTCTTCTTTGGAGAAATGTCCATTCTTGTCTTCTGCCCATTTCTTGACTGGATTATTTGTTCTTTGGGTGTTGAGTTTGATGAGTTCTTTATAGACTTTAGATACTAACCATTTATCTGATATGTCATCAGGCATCTATTTTTTACCATTAGTTTTCTTATTGGAAATATGGCAGTGAGCCACAAGAGACCCCATTCCTACCTACCCTCATGGAACTTAATTTATGTGAATTATATTGATAGATACTTTTATAGCAGCTATTAAATAAGATTCTAAAAAAATAGACATTTGTTTTTTATGAGCTTTAAAATATTATATATTTTTCTTTAACCAAATGATACATTAAATCACCGATAGAAACTCATTTATCCATTTTCTCATAATCCTTAGGCTAGATAAAAAACAAATCTTGTGATAAAATTATGCTCTCATATACCAAGTTTTAAGTTCTAAAAACTTCTGCTTCTCAAAGAAGTCCAGGATTGTCTTCTAGCCAGACTGCTATGAAAACCAACATGATAACTGAGTAATTGGTAATGGCCCTGACTTCATGGTAGTTTTTTCCCCATTGTGCATTTGACTCCCTCACATAGAAGGCAAAATGATAAAGAATGAGGAATAACATCTTTGGAGGATATTGTATTGCTTGAGAAAAAATGAGAATGCAAATTAAGAGCATGTCTTAATTTTATACTTCATAAATTATGGTGGTGGGCACAAATTTCCTGGCTATAAACAATGAAAATTTGGTCACTGTGAATCAAATGAGGAATCAAAATATCCAAAGCTACATTTTCAGTTAAGCAATTTTGTTTTTAAACTGTTCAAGTTACATAGAAAGAATGATCTCAGAGTTGAAAGCAATAATTTTGTTGTTAATTACTTTAATATTTAACTTAATTTTCTGTTTTCCTTTTCCTCTAAAAATAATTACAATGAACTGGTCTTTTGCCTACCCTGACTCTGTCCCAACCCTAAACATATGGGAACAAAGCAAAGCTTCACAACTCAAAGGAATGGGTTGTTTATAGGGATAGAAGGAACAGAAGCCTGAATTAGCTTTCCACTTGCCATTGACATAATATTAGCCAAATGATCCTGACTTCAGTTCCAATACTGTGGGTGGCTTTGTATGCTCTGCTTTTGTGTATCTTCTCAACCAATAAAATGAGTGTATTCCAAATGCTCCAAAGGAAGACTTGGTAAAATATTTACAGCATGCAGCCTGGATAATAATGTGAGTTTGTGGATGAGACAATGTCAAAGAAAGATGTTATTATCTTAGAGAAAAATCGAGCTGCTCATTATCAGAACCAGTGATGCTGCTAGAAAAGAGAGTAGGAGGAGTATAAAAATTTGTGCCTGTGTTTTACTTTCTGTTGATGAGCATATTACATAGGAACAAACTATTCATTTTAACATTGCCTAGACATTCTTGGTATTTCACTGACAGAAATAATACAAAGCAAGAAATAGAGAAATGTACCTCTAAGAAAATGATTTATGTCTGTGATGTATTTAATCCTAAGGAGCACCAGATCAAGTGTTATTCTCCTAACACTTTTTTTTTTTAAGTTATGATAACAGAAGTGTGGTAATCATAAGCATGTTTCTACACCAATGATATTATATTCTTTCTCTTAATAATCTTTAAACCTCCTAGAGCAAAATGCACAGTAAGCATGATCTTTCTTAGGCTAGACATGTGCAGTATTGTTTTCAACTACTTTGCTCGATTTGGCTATATTATCCTAACTGCAAATGTCAGATGTGGTCTACCAGATAATAGCTAATAATATTTTGAATACTTCTTAATGATGATGTTAATGAAAGTGTTAAAATAGAGAACAATGGAAGTTATACTGTGGAATACAATGCATGTACATTTTCTATAAATTAAAACAAAAATTTTCAAACTAAAAATAGTGGTAGGACCTAGATATTTTATCAAGAAAATAATTACATATGCACAGAAATCTAAATGATAATCTATTGGGGTTTGATCAGTTTTAATTTCCTCCTAACTATGGCATTTTAAAACCCTGTACTAATTCTCTCTCTGTTCTCTTTTGTTTTAAATTTATCTTCTGTTACTGATCCTCTTATGTCTAATTCATGCTATTCATGTCCACATCATCATGCTCTTGGCTGACCATACCCTTTAATTAGTATCCACGTTACTATGGACAGAAAATTCTAAGTCTCCAAATACTCAAAGTTTACAATAATTACATATTTTAGTCATACTTTTTAAAAGGGGTTATTTTGCTTTAAACACCATTTTTAAAATACCGCCTTCGGTATTTTTGTGTGTGTTAATAAGGGCGATAAATAAGGGCAACTCATGGTAATTGCTCTAATAACCACAAAAGCACAGTGGCTTAAAACCATTTCTTGTCAATATCATAGTTTAATGAGGGTCAGTTGACTCTCCTGGGCATCTCGGTCATGCCAGCTTCTGAATATTGCATTCCATCTCTCTCCCTATACATAGTATGCCCTCACTTTTGCCCCAAGAATGACAACACAAAGTTCCATCATCCAGTCTCCGCAGACTAAATCCCTAATCTCCAGTTTATCCAACGCTTTCTCCATCAGGTCCAGAGAGTTCTCTTTTTCAAAAAGGTGACCTATAAATAACTGTAGACGAGTTATTGCACACACACACACACACACACACATATCCTAAGTATACAAGAATGGAACAGGGACAAAAATAATTGGAATAAAATCTCATACTTAGAAAAGGAAAGAATGAAAGACATACAAAGTATCTGGTCCATCTGATTCTTGAAATCTGCAGAATCCAGATAATGATACAGATATCCTTGCTTCTTCCATTGTATGTCTTTGTCGTATTACAATTCTTTGAATTCATCTGTGATAACTGAAGTCTATACATTATGCAAGAAAATGGAGACATTTCAAAGAACAGGTTTAAAATGTCTTATTCTTTTGGCCAAAACAAAGTCACGTCTAGAAGTATGAGGTGACTGGTAGTATAGTCTTCTTATATGACTAGTGGACAAATGAAATGGTTTGAGGAAAATAAAATTATAATTGCCACATTAGAATGGCTTGTGTTCTACTCATAAGACTCTGCAATTCTGCTCTTTTTCTAGTCTGAAATCAACATATTGTTTTATCTATATTCTGCCTTCCTCACTAAAATGGGAATTCTTTCTTTAGAATAATTCTTTGTTGATGTAATAACTTCATGACTGACTCTAAGCTGCACTCCATCCTGCCTTGGATTGTAACATGCAAACCACGATACTTTTTGCATAGTATCATCAATATCTTCTATGATCACAATGGCAAAGGGGATTTTGTAGTTTGGAGTTTATCTGCAGTTATCTAGAAAACAGCAGAACTGGCTAGACATAGGTTTTTTATCTGAGTTCTATTAGCCAAAGTTCAAATTATTTAGAATAATATCTGAAATATGTTAGTTTGGTCTTTTGGGCCAGATAAGCATGATCTTTCTACTCCATATGTACATTTTCTTCATATTATGTGCATTGGTTACGAAAAGCCAGATCTACACTTTGGCCTGAACCAATTTCTCCCTCTTAATAATTATTTGTGTCACAAGATAAACTAAGGTGCATTAAGAGTTTCAAGAGTTTACTTGATTTCATCCATTTGAATCTGGCAGTGCCTAACTGAAAGTGGTTAGGGGCAATCTTTTTATATGGCATAGCTGGAGGCAGAACAAGGAAATTATTGATTGGCTATAGCTGATGTAGTTGCCTTGTTTGGGAAAACCTAGTATGGTGTTTGTGATTGGTTGTTCTTAAATTTCATTTTCTTGGATATAAGTGCACTTATAGAACTGACTATTGCTTAGGTTTCGGTTCGCTTATGTAGGCTTCCAAGGCATTAGAGCTACTGCAGTTGATTGGGCTCTTCGTTTAATTAACATGTACAAGGATCTAGGCACAAGATTAAAAAAAATTAAGTGAGCACTAGTATTACGTTTGTGCATGTTGATCACTTGTTTATGTATAGTTACTAAGACATTTAAATAACTATGATACTCTATAAAATGCATACTTTCCTTGTTAAAGTGTAAAAATAACTAAGTATAGTCTACTGAACCAATGATAATTTATCCTTAAACACAGACAAGGGGTCATTACTTGCTATTATTCAAGTATATGCATTGTCTAGCACCGGGTCTTCTGAATTGAGCAGGTATTCTATCTTTGCAGGAGGGAGTAAACATTAGGATTATTAGGTGCTAACAAACAAGTAAACAAAACTGAGTCATTTTTACACGTAATTTGAGGTTATAATCTTGGAGGAGGCAATGTTAAAATTAAGTTTTGTTCTGATATTCTGAACAGAGAACCACAACAGATCTTACTGGTATGCCAGAATTCTCTACAGTGCTTTGAATTGAAACACTTTTGCATTTTCAAAAATACTGAGCTAAAAATAAACTTCTAAAGGATATATTATTTAAATAGCTAAAAGACATAAAAATTAAATATATTTATCTAGATTCAATCCATTTGAGCATAATTTAAAATTCTCATCTTATGTTAAACAGACAACCTCAACCAATCCTGAGTAAATCTCACTTTGAAGAAGCATAAACTCTGATAATGGCATGAGCTAATTCTATTTTCTTAACCCACCATTTGGGTGGTGTTGCCTTGAAATTACTATATGTCTGCAAAATTAGATCACTGAAGATATTTATGTGCTTTCTACTTAGGAAAGTTTACATTTTTATTTGAAAGAAATAAATGCAGTAATTATAGCCTTATCTATTTTCCTACATTTTTAATCTATTTAGTCCCCCCAAATTTCAGAATTACAAAATCTGTTATTCAAAAACCTTTATGTTTTAAGAACTAGAATCATACATTAGGCAAAAGAGAAAAATATAAGGGTGTGGTACACTTTT
The DNA here is from genome assembly GCF_011800145.1 of Mirounga leonina. Taxonomy (NCBI): domain Eukaryota; kingdom Metazoa; phylum Chordata; class Mammalia; order Carnivora; family Phocidae; genus Mirounga; species Mirounga leonina. The sequence goes on along the minus strand of NW_023270865.1, from coordinate 23,108,133 downwards.
TTCTTTTTTTTTTTTTAAGATTTATGTGTGAGAGAGAGAGAGAGAACGAGAGGGAGGGGCAGAGGGAGAGAGAATCTTAAGCAGGCTCCCTGCTGAGCGCAGAGCCCAATGTGGGGCTCGATCCCAGGACCCTGAGATCATGACCTGAGCCGAAACTAAGATTCGGCCACCCAACGGATTGTGCCACCCAGGTGCCTCAGTATACTTTATTTTGCACACAAGCACACCCTTCCTCAGTCATGAAGGAACGTTTCCTACTTCACAGTACACATGGTGTACAAAAGCAACCCAAACCCTGGGTTATGCCTCAAAGTAAATGTATGTAATTCCAGCTAACTAGAACAGCTAGGGAAGAGATTCAATAAGGCGAGGGTTTCGAATAACATTTGTACACATAAACTACAAATAAAGAAAAAGGTCACTTTAGTTTTCCATAGAAAGCTTAAAGCTCATTGTCAAAAGCATATCTGACTTTAGTCTTCAACCCTCCTTCCTCCTAATACCAATTTCGGTTAACAAGGCTGCACAGATTGATTTATAGCTACATATATATGCAGTCTTACACAGAAGTACAGATACATGTCAGTTTTACTAGTTCTACACAAGAAGAGCTCTGACGGGATTTTCCTTGAGTGAGAAATAGAAAGTTTAGTTGGAATTAAAATTGAATACAAGAAATGGATTAATCTATTCTGGGCAACTTTTAGAAGCAGTTTATGTTTTTTTTTTTTTTTTTTTTAGATTTTTTTTATTTATTTATTTATTCATGAGAGACAGAGAGAAACAGAGGGAGAAGCAGGCTCCCAAGGAGCGGGAAGCCCGATGCGGGACTCAATCCCAGGACCCTGGGATCATGACCTGAGCCGAAGGCAGACGCTTAACCATCTGAGCCACCCAGGCGCCCAGTTTATGTATTTTATTGAAAAATGTCACATCAGAGCTCAACAGATTGTTTTGTGTTAATCTACCATATCATTTCAACAGAGGTACTGATTTGAAAAAAATATTGCTCCATTTAAATGCTAATGTAGATACTGCTAGGGGGTCTCTTCAAGATTATGGGTTCTGTATTCTAGTTATAGAACATTTGGCCTTTATAGGTAAAGTTCCTTGACTGCAGTTAAAAAGCTGTACCTATAAAAGGAAAATGACTTTGTCACTCCGTTAGTTCCTAATATTATTAATATTTATTAAGATTCAACAGTACACTAAACATTTATAAAGTAAGAATAGGATCATGTTTAATTAAGCTAGTTTCTGAAGACTCTTACTGGAGATAGATGTATGGTACACACGTTTATATATTGCTTTTCTGGGTGGGGTTAGGATTCAGACTCACAATAGCTTCTCTGTTATATTTAGTTTATTTTTGTGGAATTAGAAAAAATTACTTAAAATTTCTCTGAGTCTGTGACAGTAAGTTCATGAAGACAGATGTGTTCTGGAGATTGCCCTTCCTGAGTATTCTTATGCTTATGTTTTGCCTTTATTCTACTAAGCAGTGTTGGCATCCAGAATAATCAAAAAACAATATGTATGTTTATGGTTCATATTGTGACACTGTAATTTTTCTGTAATATATGGAATCATCAACTGTCAGAGCCTCAGGAGACATCTAAGATACACTCATTCACTTTGCTAGTAAAAAACATGTGGCCCAGAGAACTTTAGGCCCATTGACAATCCAATGCTTTTATCATCCTGTCAATCATGGAAACAGGCAAACATCCAAAACAGTTAAAAAGCTATGCATCTAGCCAGAAAAAAAGAAAAGAAAGAAAGAAAGAAAGAAAGAAAGAAAGAAAGAAAGAAAGAAAGAAAGAAAGAAAGAAAGAAAGAAAAAAAGAAAGAAAGAAAGAAAGAAAGAAAGAAAGAAAAGATAAAAGAAAAAAAAAAGAAAGGAGAGAGAGACTGTGAACCTAAAATCAAAGACACTGTCTTCAGTCAGTGCAGATAAACAGGGGCCCCGATTGCAGAACAGTTCCTATGGTACCGCCACGTAAAAGACTGAGCTCACCTTCTTGAACGTGTTTCCTGGAAATGATGATTCTAAAGAACTTTCTTTCCTTAGAGTGAGCTAAACCTGCCTCAAGATGAAGTCCTTGGTAAAGGAAAAATTCAACGTATTTGTAGAAAAAACATTCTTTTTCTCTCTGGATACAGGGCAAGAAGAATAAAGCTTCTTTCTTGCCAAGTGATCCTCTTCTTCTTCTTCTTCTTCTTCTTTTTTTTTTTTTTTTAAAGATTTTATTTATTTATTTGACAGAGAGAGACACAGCGAGAGAAGGAACACAAGCAGGGGGAGTGGCAGAGGGAGAAGCAGGCTTCCCACGGAGCAGGGAGCCCAATGTGGAGCGTGATCCCAGGACCCTGGGATCATGACCTGAGCCGAAGGCAGATGCTTAACGACTGAGCCACCCAGGTGCCCCCCAAGTGATCCTCTTCTATTATTAAAATATTTTTTATATTTATGTGGTAAATTGTTCCCCCCTTATAGTGAAACATTTCTCATTAAATTTTCAGGGTTAAATACTACTATTTTAATGTTAGCATCGCACAAGTACACACACAGGCCAAAGACTAGGCATAAATTCCTAGGCTTCATATTTTTAATAGAATAAGGAGAGTGGGAATAACTCTTCAATACTACCATGAGCCAAGAGATGACTCAACACACTTATAACATCTTTTGAAGTTACTGTGAAATCTTCCTTGGTGCAATGGAACATGATATCATTTGGCCTCACATGACAGGAGAGGATTATTTGCCTATTAAGTTCACCTCTGTTCTTTTCTTATCAGGCTGTGATAGATCCAGTAAAACTACGTGATATCCAAAGCCAAGTACCAGAGACTGAAATCACCTCTTCTAGTTGTGGTGAAGATGATGATGATGATAATGCTGGAGGTGGTGGCGAATGATGATCAATAGTAACATGATTAGGGACAAGATCATTATATTGAACATTAATTTAGGACCTCCTACATGCTAAGCATTGTTTTTATTTTAAATGTATTATATCATTTATTTATGACAGTAACCCTATGAAGTAGCTAATATTGTCATCCTCTTTTTTAGGTAAGTAAACTCATACAGAGTGGTGGAAGTACCTATGTAGAACCCTGCGTATCATACTGTAACATCCTAGCTCAATCTAGTAATAGAGTGTACACTCACATTTATTAATACTCTCATTAATATATATGACATGTATTATATATATTTATATATTTTATATATATCATGTTTATTTAAAAGATTATACAATTAATTTGAAGATCTCAAAAAATAAGCTCTTGAATTCCAGTTTGAGATTTATCTCTATTGTTATATCACTGGTAGAAAGTATCTGTAAGTACTCTCTTAAAGTGTCCACTCTGGATCCCTCTTTAGATGGCTCTCCTAAGCTGTCTCTAAGGGTTATAGGTAAAAAGTATACTGTTTAATATACCACGACTGCCTTAATTTCTTTATGCAAAGGAAAAAACAAAGACCATGGTGCATTTTCAAATAATTTACACATTCAGTCATTTTCTTTATTAGAAAATTTTACATTCACATTTTAAATTGTTTTGGCTTAACTCAGTGACTCAATTATACATTGCACAATGTTAGAAAGAAATCAGTGGTCCAAAAGTCATATAAAAATATATACTGGGATGCCTGGGTGGCTCAGTTGATTAAGTGTCTGCCTTCGGCTCAGGTCATGATCCCAGGGTCCTGGGGTCGAGTCCCGCATAAGTTTACATGTTGAATCCCTAACCCCCAGTTTGGCTGTATTTGGAGATGGGGCCTCTAAGAGAAGTAAGGTTAAATAGTCACAAAGTTGGGTCTCTGATCTGATAAGATTAGTCTCCTTTCTAAAAGAAATACCAGAGCACTCCCACCCCTCTCTCTGTCTTTGTCTGTCTCTCTTTCATTCTCCCCGAGTGCTCAAGGAAGGGATCATATAAGGTTACAGTGAGATGGCAGATGCCTACAAGACAGGAAGAAAACTCAGCAGAAATGGACTGGGCTCGTGCCTTGATCTTGGACTTTCAGCCTCCAGAACTATAAGAAAATAAATTCCTGTTGTTTAAACCACCTAGTCTGTGACATGTTGTCATCTCAGACTGAGCAGACATCTCAGAACTGAGCAGTTCCTAAATATGATTTTCCCTCGTTCCTTTTCATATCCCTGTAAAGAATTTTTCATACTGAAATTATTGGAGCAGTGTAATATCTTGGGCTGAATTTAAATGTTGTCTTTAGGCATTTCAGTTTAGCTTGAAGAGTTATTACATCTGACCGCAGCATGGTATTCAGGGGATATCATCAGTGACTGTGGGCTCTGAGAGCTGTATATGGGGGCATGTATCTTTCGTTTTAGATCCCTGACTTAACGTTTGTTTGTTTGTTTTAATTTTGATCAAATCTTACCTAAGTGAAATGTAGGAAGTCAACTAATTATGCTTAATTGTCCCCCACAATGCCTTGTAATAGAAAAAGTACAAATGAGAGACTTTCATTTCCAGGTATAGAATGGGGTGAGGGATGCTGAAAATTGTGGGGTTATCTTTTCTAACTAATTATATATGTGAAAAAAAATCACTATCCTAGAACTAATTTAGATAGTAAGATGTTTTTAAATACATTTATGCATTCACCTCTTTAGCCCCATTTTGAATTTTATTTTATTTTGTTATTTTTTAAAGATTTTATTTATTTATTTGATAGAGAGAGACACAGCGAGAGAGGGAACACAAGCAGGGGGAGTGGGAGAGGGAGAAGCAGGCCTCCCATGGAGCAGGGAGCCCGATGCGGGGCTCGATCCCAGCACCCTGAGATCATGACCTGAGCCGAAGGCAGATGCCTAACGACTGAGCCACCCAGGCACCCCCCCCATTTTGAATTTTATTACTATATGTGGTCAACAAAAGACTTAAAGCAGGTCTAGAAAGCTGGTCTAGTCCAGCAAGCAGGCATGAAATTTGCCAATTATTAGTTGTGAAACTGAACGTTAGACATTTCAGTTGGATAATAGTTTTATATTGTAACCTCTTAAGAAACAGCTTCTATAAATATTTTTCATTTCTGAATAGTTTCATTTGAATAAAAAGGAAATAGGTCTTTGCTCTAAGATATTGGCAAATATTAAGGAACCTGAATGATTTTGATAATCTATATGAATAATCTTATTCACGAATAGTTATTTAGAGAGATTACAATATTGGAAAGCACCTAAAGAGGTCATTAAATTCTTAACCTGTACTGGGCAGAAAGACGAAATACAATTTCAAGAATATTGATTGGAGAAATCGAGGATGTTAATACCAACGCTACGGCTGTGGCATTATGTGAGACCTTACTATCTTTATTCATGGTTACACTACAATTAGTATAGCTGTACTATTAGGAGAGTAGGGATTAATTACACAGGCTATAGGTATGCTTTGTAAATAAACAATCACGTATTTATTGGTTAGTTAATGTGATATTGATTCCCCAGCTCATTGTGGACCCAGTGTCAAATCCTGACATTAGTCAGGTAAAGACACTTTTCCTCAAGGATACAGCCTGAATTAGTGAATGGCTTAATATTTTCTGATTTTGTACAAAACTACTTTTACAAAGTTTGAAGGATAATAATTTAGATTAAGCTATTTTAATGGATTCAGGAGGTGGAATTTTTTCATCTTTAGTTGAGGTTTTCTCTGGAAGTATCTGCCTCTGGAGAAATTAGATTCCATTAACTGTCTGATTCATTTAACCTGCAATTCTCAGAAAGCAAACAACACTGGCCGTCACCAGAGGCTCAATATTTGAAGAAGAGACCACTTTGGTCTTATAAGCCTGTGGATTCTTTTTCATCTGGCTCAGTGTGCTTAGGTAAATGGTCTCTAACTATTTACTCAGAGCCAAAGAAGGATGTAAAAAATACTTTCACTTTTTGGAACTTATCCAAATTAAATAAAGTTTCTGTAGAAGTACAGATGACTGCGGTCAGGTCTGTCCTCTACTACCTCTGTGTTTTCCAATTTGTTTTCCATTCTAGACATGCATTTCTTCTCTGACATACCTACCTTCTTTGTGCATACCATTATTGGTCATTTATTTACTTGCCTGCCAAAACCCACAGGAGAAGGGGATGTGCTATTATTATGACTTGCATAGGCAAGTTTTTGGATTTTGCAACTACAGTTGTGCATTTATTGGATACTCCCCTACTTTCTCCTTCATTTGTATATGGGAATTATATACTTCATCCAATCCCCCCAGCCACCCACAAATGATTCAACTTTGGGATGGAAAAAAAAAAAAACCAGGTACTGAATCAGTATAGCAACTTCAATGTATATTCACTGCCTTTTTAAGTAAAGGCATTCTAAGAGTCTAGAAAATACCAAGGATTTTCAGAACTGTATGTTCAGGCATGCTGAAAAAGGTTCTAGGTTTTTCCCTTGGTGTCTTTTGTTTTCTGCTCTGAGTTGAAAGTGAAGAATGTTTCAAAACCAACACACTGCTAAAAAAAAAAACAAAAAAACACAAAACTTACAGAATTGATCTGAGTGGATCTCTACGCTCATTTATATTGGCTGAATTTTCACTAGAATTATATTTTCAAATGTAGTGAAGTATATAAATTCCGAAAATAACTGGCTTTGTTATTTGGAAAGTGTATCTTCACACTAAACACATATTCCACCTGTACCCTGCATATCTTGAGAAGTAGATGGGAGAAACTTTACACCAAAAGAAAAAACACATATATTTAAAAAAAACACATTATATTCACCCTGTCTTCTTCTTTCTATAAAACATCTCTAAGATTCTTGAAAATTACTACCAAATGTAAAACAAAGAGTAGGCTGAAATGTGAGAATTGCAAAGTTAGGATGATGATGCAAGAATCTCCACGTTGGTTCACTCTACATGAATTTTGGTGGTAAGAAAAAGCCAAATGGAGTTAAGGGCTCTGTGCCATGCAAGGTATTGCCTTGCTCAGGATCTTTTTTCATAAAAACCCCCAAGAGCATTGAGAAGACTGATCCTTATACGAAATTCACCAGTGGATATTATTGACCTGACTTGCTACTTACCTGGAGATTCCAACAGCTTACATAAGGTGTCTTTTTAGAGAAATTTATCTTTTCTGACAGACACATAGTATTATGACCATGAAATAATCGGGTAGAAAAGATCTGTCTTCATACATTAGGCAGTGAATTCTTTATAAACATCTGTCTATTCTGTAGTAATGGAAAGACAAAACAAAACAAAAACAGATTTGGGGGACTGGTTTTTGCTTTATTGATTACTGTTCTATGAAAACTGGCCAATCCCTTAATCTCTTTCAATTTCAGTTTTATATTCTATAAATAGAAATTAAAACAGTCCCTGTTTTTCTTTTTATTTCACAGGAAGTTGTAAGTAATCAAATTTTTAAACAGTGTGTGTGTGTGTGTGTGTGTTCATGTGTGTGTGAATTAAAACATTTTGAAAAATATAAACATCTAAATATTAGGTAAGAGAAATAAAAAATAGTCTGAAAGGAATATTTGTTCCCTCTTCTTTTTATAGAGTTTCATTTCAATTTACCCCCTAAAACTTCACATTTTATATAGTACTGTACATTCATTCTTTACACCCAAGTCAGTCAAATTGAAATGTGACTTTATTGAGTGTCTGTAACATGCAGGTGTTGAATTGGGCTGGTCTTTAAAAAAAAAAAAAATTGTCTACTTACTCTGAATTTGTGGTTCCTATTTTGACATAAATGAGTTGTTTTTGGTTTTGTTTTTAGCGATGACATTGGTATTTTGACCACATCAGACATCTTCTTTTCTATCACACCAATAGTTGCTGTGTAAATGTGGTTGTTTCTCACCTCCCACAGCTGTATACTGTAGTTTCTCTATCACTTCATCTCATTACAGTTTTGAACACAGGGGCCTTTATGCATCCCTCTATGAGAGATGTTTCTTATTTTTTCTATTCTTCTATTCAAGTGTAGATGATAGTTTCTCTCCTCTTGAATTTGGAAGTATGGGGAATATCCTCCTTCACTCACCTCCCAGAATCTCATTAGGTTTAGAAATTATGGAGTTAGTAAAGGTATTTTCGGTAGCAGTAACATTTTGGAGACCGATAAGAGGCTTCCATTACTGTCTTTGTCCTTTTAATTCAATTTTAGGAAGGATGGAATGTTTTTCTTCTTGAGAAGGTGGATATTGGTATCAAAATTTTAAGTAAGTTGCTCTTAAAATATTTTCAAAGAGCATGCTCTAAGTAGTAGTATCAAAAGCCACTTTATGGCTATCTTGAAGGTAGAAACTAATTGTGTATAATTAAAACTAGGACACAGCTGCCTGGGTGGTGCAGTTGGTTAGGCGTCTGACTCTTGATTTTGGCTCAGGTCATGATCTTGGGGTTGTGAGATGGAGCCCTGGGCCAGGCTCTGCACTCAGCAGTGAGTCTGCTTGGGATTCTTTCTCATTCTCTCCCTCTGCCCCTCCCCCTGATTGTGCATGTGCTCTCTCTCTCTAAAAATAAATAAATAAAATATTTAAAAAAAAACTAGGACAGATATAAAAATAAATACTGCCTCATATAGATAAGGTCCAAAATGTATATAATTGTTGGAGAATTCATCCCCTGAAATAAAGGGTTTTAATATGGTAATTCTGATGTATATTAGAATCAACTTCGAAAAAAATAATTTGTTCATAGATGACATGTTTTTAAGATATGCTAAGATATACATTTAGCAAATGGTTACTATGTGTATACTCTGTAAGTGTTTTATACCTGGTGTCTTATATAATCTTAGATATTATATAAAAATAGGTTTTATTTTATAGTGCCTATTAAACATCTATTTTTAAGTGAGAGACTTAGAGGTATTAAGTGACTGGTTGAAGGGTCCTTGGCCAAAAAGATGTAGACCCAGAGCTCAAAGTGAATAAATTCTGCTCTTACCCACTCATATGCACCTTCCTCTATGCCTGAAGGCTATCCCATTTCCTTTATGCCCATCTTGTGGTGGACAAGATGAACAATAATTTTAAAAAATTAATTAAAAACACCTAAATGAATTGATTTTATTTAAAGATGCTAGCTTTTCTCAGAACACCTTAATATATGTGCATGTAATGTATATGGCAGTGATGCAGAATGCAGGATCAAGGTCTGTGTCTATAGGACTGTATCTTCACTGAATATCTGTATGCATGTGCTCGATTTACTTCATTTGTCTCTCCATCTAGAACTGGAGTTGACATGCCTGTTAGACATATTCCATTTTTCTGTCTGATTGTTATTTGTCAGTTTCTCTGTCTAGCAATATACTTTAGTATGCATCTAATGTGTCTACATATATCATTGTTCAACCTCAGAATGCTTGCTTTGTCCTATTCCATTTTTCAATTCCTTCCCCATCTGAAAGACTTAATGATTTCTATAATAATGACAATGGATGCAATTCATAACCTAACAGGCTTAAATCTGATATACTTGAGACTATGGCATTGTATATTTTTTCCTCTTTCCTCCGATTATTTAATTGTGCTTGTATCATTCATGTAGATACGATGCTAAAATCAGGAGTGATTAAATTAAGTATATACTTACTCTGAAATGTGTATTTTTATTGTAATCACATACCTAAAATTTATAGGCATATTAACCTTAAACGAGATGTTATGTAACTAATGTCCCATATCTAACTCATCTTCCATACCCAATTCACTGGATTATAACACAGTTATTTAAATAAAAAAACACTTTTATTTATAATAACATTTTTAATAAATAAAATATTTAAAAAACTAGGAAAAAAACTAGGAAAAAAACCACTTTTATTTATAATAACATTTTTAATAAATATATCTCTATTTATATTTATATATATGTTATATTTATGTATATGTTATTATATAAGACACCAGGTATAAATAGAGATAATAATAAAACAATGTGGTTGTTAGGTTATGAATTGCATACTATTTAAATAACACAGTTATTTAAATAAAAAATATATAATAAAAGGGCATACTTTTGTCACCAGTGCTTTATAGCAAGATTCTAGCAAGATTCTACGAAGCTGAAGTAAGCACATCTAATTGAAGCAGGGGCATATTCTTGTAATGGTTAGCTTGGGCAATAGATCCACCAGAGTGCATAACACTGCAGCAATGATTACTTCTAATCCTGGATGAGATAGTTAAATTTTCTAAAATTCAGTTCTCTCAAATTGGAATTATAAAATTTGTTTCAAATTGTCACTATGGGATTTTTGCTTCTGGCTATTGGAGTAATTGGCACCAGATTACTACTAGACTACCTTTCCTACCAACATATATATACACCAAAGAACTGTTTTCAGATGTTGGACCTAAGAAGAATTATTCTATGATATCTGAATAAAAGGTGATTAAAGTGATCCTAGCACTTGGCCTGGAGGTACTTTCCAGACTGCAGTGTAGGAAAGTGATCCTGAGGTTGAATACAGAGACCTTGAAGTATCAAGAAAGGAGAGATTAGAGCTCGTGGCTTCAAGGTGGTCTGGAATTTGTACGACAGGATACCAGAGGAGGGTGTTGAATAGGGAAGTTCCATAAATTTGTATAGGAGTCTTCTTAAGTTTTTGACCACATAATATATGGTGAATATGCAGTGTGAATCTCCATGTGTCTGACAGAAAAGTTATTCTGAGGCAGCAGAAACTACATAGTATACTAGGGTATGTGAGAATTCCAAAAAGGCAGTCAGGAGACCTATTTGAATACCACAGGGATTTGGTTAAATCCCTGAAAGGCCATACCTAAGGATTAAGGTGACTAGAGTCTAATAGACCTGTCCTAAGCTAAAAGCAAATATCTAAAAGATAAAGCTGACCCATTATTAAATTAACTAACTGACCTCCCAAAAAGAACCTTAATAATTCTTTTTTTTTTTTTTTAAGATTTTATTTATTTATTTGACAGAGAGAGACACAGTGAGAGAGGGAACACAAGCAGGGGGAGTGGAAGAGGGAGAAGCAGGCTCCCCGCAGAGCAGGGAGCCCGATGCGGGACTCGATCCCAGGACCCTGGGATCATGACCCGAGCCGAAGGCAGACGCTTAACCGACTGAGCCACCCAGGCGCCCGAACCTTAATAATTCTTAAAGGAAGACAATAAAATTCATTCTCAACATTATAGTATTTACAATGTCTACCTTACAATAAAAACATTACTAGGTATGCAAAACAGAATAATGGAACCCATGAACAGGGAAAAAGTAGTCAACAGACACATAGCTAGAGATGCACAGTTGTTGAAATTAGCATCAACAGATTTAAAATGACTGTATAGATATGTTAAAAGAGTAAGAAATAAATGAATATAATGAGAGAAAAAATAGGGAATTTTAGTAGAGAAATTAAGACTATAAAAACCAATCAAATAAAAATTTGTTTGGAAAAGTCAATACCTAAAATGAAGAATTCACTGAATGGGCTAAATAGTAAATTTGATACTGAAGATCAGTAAAAACAGATCAAGAGAAACTATCCAAATTAAAACAGAGGGAGAGAAAAGCTTAGTGATATCAAGCAATCTTGCATCTATATATTTGGATTCATGGAAGGTTAGAGCAGGAAAGAATATTTGACAAAATAATAGCTGAAAATGTTCCAAATTTTATGAAAATATCAGCCCGTGGATTCAAGAAGCTTACTGTCTAGCAGAATACAAATCAAAGGACACCATAACTAGGCACATTATAGTCAAGTCACCGAATACAAAAAATAAAAATAAAATATTAAAAACATCTAGGGCGCCTGGGTGGCTCAGTTGGTTAAGCGACTGCCTTCGGCTCAGGTCATGATCCCAGAGTCCTGGGATTGAGTCCCGCATCGGGCTCCCTGCTCTGCGGGGAGCCTGCTTCTCCCTCTCCCACTCCCCCTGCTTGTGTTCCCTCTCTCGCTGTGTCTCTCTCTGTCAAATAAATAAATAAAATCTTAAAAAAAAACCCAACAAAAAACATCTAACAAAAACTATATATTAAAGAGAAGGGTGACTATGAGATATGATAAGAAATACTATTGATTTATCTCTTCAAACAATACATGCTGTAGACAATGAAATGAAGTATGGAAGTGCCAGAAGAAGTGTTCAAAAATTCAACCTAGAATTCTATATTCACTGAAAATATCCCTCAAAAATGGGGAAAAATAAATACTTGAGACAAACCTTTGCTGAGAGAGTCACCACCAGTGAGACCCGTAGCACAGATATACTTAAAAGAAGTTATAATGGCTGAAAGAAATTTATAGCAAGTTGAAATTCAGTTCCACAGACGGTAGAAATGGTGAATATGCAAGTAAATATAAAAATATGTTTTCCACTTTATATTTTTATTAAAAATAAATGGTTACTTAAAGGAAAATAGTAGCAATGATTTAAGGTTTATAACAGAAGTAGGAACAGACATGTATAACAAGAGAAAAAGGTATGGGAGAGGGTTAAGATGAGGCATAATGTTGTAAGATTAACATCATACCACCTGAAGTGCAATAATATTTACCGATGGTGGATTGTGAAAAGAATAAGAAGGATATTGTAATCCCCATAGCAATTTTCAACAATAATACTAAAACCATAGAGAAGGTAAAATGTAAAATTAAAATTACTTAATCCAATAAAAACAGGAAAGGCGGAAAAAAGAAAAATGAGACAAATAGAAAACAAAAAGCAAAGAAGTAGGATAAATCACATCATTAATTCCAATTATTATAAATGGGTTAATCACCTAAAACTAGAGATCATCATTGTGGAAAAAAGCAAGAGCCAAATGCATGCTAATAACAATAATAATTTAATAATAAAGACAGCATAAGGGAAAAATAATATAATAATACTAATTTTAAGTAAGTTAATATCAGGAAATAGACTTTAGGACAAATATTTCTAGACATAAAGAAGAATACTTTATTGTAATAAAAGAGTCAATTTAAAAAATAATATGTCTAAATGCATATATATAGTTGACCCTTGAACAATGCAGGAATTAGGGGTGCCGACCCCCACACAGTCAAAATTCTGTGTACAATTTTGACTCTCCCAACACTAATAGCCTACTGTTGACCAGAAACCTTATCAATAACACAGTTAACTAATACATATTTTGCATGTTATATGTATTATATACTTTCTTCTTGCAATAAAGTAAGCTGCAGAAAAGAAAGTGTTATTAAGAAAATCATAAGGAAGAGAAAATACATTTTTACAGTACTGTACTATCTCTATTGAGAAGAAAATTCACATATAAGTGGACCTGGGAAGTTCAAACCTGGTTGTTCAAGGGTCAATTGTACCTAGCAATAGAGTTCAAAATATATGGGAAGCAAAAACTGACAATTAGAAATACTTCAACCTATAATTATATTTAAAATTTAATTAGTCCTTTTTTTTTTAAAGATTTTATTTATTTATTTATTAGAGAGCGAGCGAGAGAGAAACAGCATGAGAGGGGGGAAGGTCAGAGGGAGAAACAGGCTCCCTGCCGAGCCGGGAGCCCGATATGGGGCTCGATCCCAGGACTCTGGGATCATGACCTGAGCTGAAGGCAGTCGCTTAACCGACTGAGCCACCCAGGTGCCCCTAATTAGTCCTTTTTCACTAACAGAACTAGTAGATTGAAAACTTAATAAGATACATGCCTATCAGAACAGCTGAAGTCTAAAAAACGGACACTACCCACTGCCAGGGAGAATGAAGAGCAATGGGACCCTTATCCATTGCTGATGGGGAAAGCAAAATGGTTTCAAGTTGGAAGGCAGTTTGACATTTTTTTACAAAGATAAATATAGTCTTACCATGTAATCCAGCAAAACATGCTCATAGATATTTATCCAACTGATCTGAGGACTTATATCCACAAGAAAAACTCCTTTTGAACTTTTAGAGCACGTTATTCATGATCTCCAAAGTAGAGGCACTCAAGATGCTCTTCAGTAGGAGAACAGACAAACAAAACATTCAGTAGAATACTATTCGGTAACAAAAAGAAATGAGCTATCAAGCCGTGAAAAGACATGGATAAATTTAAATGCGTATTGCTAAGTGAAAGAAGCCAGTCTGAAAAGGTTACATACAATAGATTCTACTAATAGGAGATTCTGGGAAAGGCAAAACTATAACAAAGATAAAAATAATACGGTGGCATAGGTTTGGTGTGGAAGTGAACTGTTGAATAGGTGAAGCATCTGGGATTTTCAGAGCAGTGAAACCACTCTGTGTGGTACTATAATGGTAGATACATAACATTATGCATTTGGCAAAACTATAGAACTTTATGGTACAAAGAATAAACCTTAATGTATGCAATTAAAATAAATCATTTAAAGAAGTCAGAGCACAAGGAAGAAATGTAAAAAGAGACAAACCAATCTAACTGTAGTACAAATATATGAAACAACCTCAGTGAATGGGGTGAGGAGCATAGTGCTGACCTAAGTAACTTCAGAAAGGAGTGGAATCCTAAATCCAAAGGCAAAATGAACTGTACATGAGTCCTGTATGGTAGCTGATGAAGTTGTTTCCCTTGATGGTATGGGTTAACAATATTGATACTTCATTTATGTATGCAAGACTGAAAATTGTGTAAATCGATGGCATATGGTAGAAGCTAAATTTTTCATTGTTGGAGTGGAAATTTACAGATAAGCGTGGGCAAGAGGCTAACAGTCCATGGGGTAATGAATTCTAGTTGAAGATATCAGAATGAATTTATGCTTAGCTAAATATAGATACAGGTGGTTACACATAGAAGTATAGATAAGTGAAGATACATAGTAGTACATAGGCATGTATTTCATTGCACTTTGAGCTGAAAGACCTAAAAGCAAAGACACTCCAGTACCAACAAGTGCCCCCAGCAACCATATCTTGATTTCTTTTTTTTTTTTAAAGATTTTATTTATTTATTTGAAAGAGAGAGAATGAGAGACAGAGAGCACGAGAGGGAAGAGGGTCAGAGGGAGAAGCAGACCCCCCGCTGAGCAGGGAGCCTGATGTGGGACTCAATCCCGGGACTCCAGGATCATGACCTGAGCCGAAGGCAGTCGCTTAACCAACTGAGCCACCCAGGCGCCCCCATATCTTGATTTCTGATGCCATTCTCTAATAAAAGGAGCCAAGCCTCCTTGGAGAAATGGCTGATCTAGTATTGGTGTCCATAATATACAAAATATAAAAGATGATTCTGGAATATGTTATAAAAAATCCACTTACCCACCCACACACATTTATGGGAATATGGCAAAGACACATGGTGCAGCTGGGAGAACTCCCAACATTTTGAGCATAAAATAAAGTAATATTGCATAATAACCTCAAGTAAAAATAATATCCAGGAGTCCATACTGAAACAAATGAATTATTTAAATATATAAATAAATGGGGGAAAATAAACAAATCTTATGTGCACAAAAGTTTCAAATAATGTACATATATATACTGCCTTAAAGGAGGCTGTGCATAAGTCCCCACTTCTTAAGTGTAGATTGCCAGAGTAACCCCTTTCCAAAAAGTACAGAACAGGAAGTGAGGGGGGAGAATAATTGCCGAGTGGAGAAAATTAACAAATGCTACCTGAGCCATGTGATCGATGTCAACATGAATAATGATAATTCATGTTGCTAGTATATACCCTTGTTATGATGTGATGAAGTGGTACTTTATCTTCCTGGACTTCCTCCTCTAACCTCATAGCTCCATTTTAATCATGACAAAAATATCAAAGAAATTGCAACACTTGAATAGTCCTAAAAACTGTATGGGTCAGCAAAAATGAGGACAATCTGAGAAACTGTCACAGTTTAAAGGAAACCTAATTGATCACAATCAATTGCAATGTGGTATCTTGGATGGGATCCTGAAACAGAAAAAAAAGGCATTAGGTAAAAACTAAAGGGTTTGGAATAAACTATGTATTTTAATTAATAATAGTATAGAAATATTATTTCATTAATTGTAATAAATGGATCATACTAATTTAAAATATTAATAATAGGAGAAACTGGGTGCTGGGTCCACAGGAACTTTCTGGACTCTTTTTACAATTTTTCTGTAAATCTAAAATTAAAAGATTTTTAATATCAACAAGAATGCAGATATATATATATAATGTATTTATATTATACATATATATATAATCAACCAACTTAATCTAATTTTCTTAGTTCAGTGCTACATCTAAAGCTGCAGTATGCATATTCATGAAGCATTCACTATGATGGACCTTAATATTCAGTACAATTAATTAAACATGGTAGTGGCATGTACACATGCATTCTCTGGCCTTGGATAACTTATATTATCAATAAAAAAAGAAATATATCTTTAAAAAATCCAAATGTTTGGAAACTAAGAAACCATTCTAATTGTATACAGGTGGCAAATATAAAATGACAAGGACAACAGAACTTATTTGGCCCTGAATGATAATAGAAATGTGACTTACCTAAATTTTGGGACACAGCTGCAGAGTCTCAGAGGAAAAAACATGTATATATCACAAAATTAATGTCTTAGAAAAAAGGAAGATTAGAATAAATGATATAGAAAAGAGCAGATATCAATAAACAACAGAGAATACCAACTAAATAAAAATTAGATCAGAAATAATAAAATTCAAAAACCCTAGTTAGACTAAACAGTCTACAACTATATATGTATATATCATTGTATATTAATGCATTAATATTAATATATCATCCTTATATATTTGGAAATACTTAATACTTAATAATTAGATGTTAGTTATTAATTAATGATTAATATATAACCTTAAAATATTTCAGCATAGCAAATAGTGAAATTTATAAAATGTATTATATACCATGGTATTTATTTTATCTGTGGAATACAGCTTGGTTTTACATTTGAAGAACAAGCAATACAATTTATCACATTTACAGATTAAAACAAAAAAATATGATAGTCTTAATGGATAATGAAAGCCTTGCATAAAATTCAGTACCAATTCATGAGAACAGATTTCTGCAAGAGAATGAAAGGGATTTCCTCAATATAATAAATAATATCTGAAAAAAACCTACAACTACAACCCTAATAACTGGAACTGAACATTGGACCAAACATGTTTCTCCCAAAAAGAGAAGCAAGGCAACAATGATCTCTTTCATTTTTTCTAATCAGCATTATAATAGAGGCCCTACCCAATGCAAAAAGGAGAGAAATAGAACAAAATGTATACAGATTGGAAAAGAAGAAATAATAATACAATTTTTTGTAGATGACATAAGGAATGCTAAGGTATTGAAAAAACGTCCATAGATAAATAAATTTAACAAGGTTGCAGGTACAAGGTCAGTATATAAAATTCAGTTGTGTTCTATTAAAAAACCAAACAAAGGAAAACAGAATTTTAAAAGTATAATTTAAAATATCATAAAAATGTAAAACTTTTAAATAATCTATTTCTAGTTTCAATGAAAAAAAGAGTACAATTAAAAAATGGTTGAAAAAAATAAAGAAGACCTTAATCAATGGAGAGATATACAATGTCCATGCATTTGATGACTCTATATTATTAAGATACCTATACTTACATACTGATGTATAGTTTCAAAGTAATCCCAAATACATTGTGCTTTTTCATAAAAATGAACAAGCTGATTTTAAAAACATAATTTAAAATTTAAAATAGTGCAAATTCTACTTGAAAAACAACAGTGTTTCAGGGCCTACATTACCTGATTTAATCACTTGATGTAAACTATATTTGACAATATGGTGGACCTGACAAGAACAGACATATAGATTAATTCAGTGGAATAAGGAATGAAGAAACCTACTTGTATGTTCTATTAATTTCTGAAAAACGTTCCAAAGCAACTCAGTGAGAGTAAAAATATTTTCAACAAACCATCCTGTAAGAAATGGATACTGTAAGGAGGAAAAAAAATATGGTATCATACCATACACAAAGAATGAATCCTACATTAAGAAGGAGGTTAACAACCATACATCTGTTGAAGGAGGTGATAAGATCCCTTTGTGTGTCAATTGGTGGCCAAAATTAAAAAATGTTTCCTGAACAAAATCGAAAGCTAGGTTTCTTAGGATTGTGAAGTCTGAATATCTATTACCATCTGACCAGAACCATATAATGTGAGTGATGTCAGGCAAGAACGATCCAGTTGAGCACTGTCCATGTCCACCCACCAGATCATGAGAAATAATAATTCGTTAGTTAAACCAGTATTTCCTGATATGGCTTGTTTCTCAACAACAGATAACAGAAATGGAAGAATCTCACTACAGAGAGAAAACAAGCAAAAAACAAACAAAACAGAAAAAAAACAAACAAAAAATCCCCAGCAAAACAGTTGCAAAGAGCATACATGCAGACATTTAAACATGGCAGGAAATAATCTATAATAATGGAATTCAGATGGCACAGAGGATTTATGACCTCACGAACTTATGACAATAGGGGCATCTGGGTGGCTCAGTCATTGGGCGTCTGCCTTCAGCTGGGGTCATGATCCCAGGGTCCTGGGATTGAGCCCTGCATCGGGCTCCCTGCTCAGCGGGAAGCCTGCTTCTCCCTCTCCCACTCCCTCTGCTTGTGTTCCCTCTCTCGCTGTCTCTCTGTCAGATAAATAAATAAAATCTTAAAAAAAAATAACTTATGACAATAGATAATCTTAAAGAATATGTGTTATGTAACAGGGCTACACTAGATGCAATAAATTACAACTTCTCTGTATTTTACTTGGGAGATTGAATTGCATCCTAATCAAAGCTGAAACTTACGTGAATTATGAACAGTGCTGGATATACCTTACGAAGAATGCAGAGTATATGACTTGAAGTGAAATAATATTTCATAAAACCTAGTATTATTTATATTTACAGGCCAAGGGAGGAACCAAAATTCTTATAATAATTAACTTGACTATACTAAGTACTTTTTACTAGCAGTTTATTTTATAGCAATTAACTGTGCTAGCATAACTACTATATATTTATATTATCATTAACTTGCATTGTTTTAAATTATAAATTGAGAGAGCAGAGTAGCTTGAGAATATAAACACTATTTGTTACATTGTTTCTTGAGAAATGATATTCTGAATATTAGAAAACTAGGTTATAAACAGATAATTAAATGTGAAAATTAATTTTTTTAATGGGGATCAATTACCTTATGTGAACAAGAGAAATCATTTAAGCTTTGTTGTTAAAAACAACATGCATATTCAGAAAGCCTATGATTACCCTTTATGAATAATAAATTTTTAATCAGGTTACCTACTCTATAGAGGAGAGCTAATGTCGCTTATCTCTACAGTGAACGTTCAGTTCCAGGTCAAGTTGTAGCTGAGCATCTGCTGTGGCCATATGTCATCTCAGTAGACCGCCACCAGGTGGAATTTGTAATGTGACACACCAAATTCTAAAAACTATCACAGGAGATGCTATAATACATAAGGCTTTCCCTTGCTTGGCCTCCCAGTCCCAACGGGGGGGATGATTCCACATTTCAGCTAATATTATTTGGGTTCCTGCCATAATGCTGGAAAATATTTCTTCCTGTGTAGACTCTCCCACTGGCATCTAGAAAGTGAGCATAAGATTAAAAGTCAGAGAGAGAATTTATTACTCATGCTGGACTGATCCTAAGTTTCTCACTCTCAGAGACTCCCAAAGAGTGATTAGATTTTTCTGCTATTTGGAGGCACCCATGACACTTTATAGCTCCCTTCCCTAAAGGACATCCTTGATTCAGTAAGATACTTCCAATCCCTTAAATACTTAGAAGTTCGATACCATAGTTAAGCTGCTGTGTCCATTTTTCATTAGTATAGGTCAATCTACTTGCTTTTTAAACAGAAGGAATTCTCAATCTGTCAATAAATTAAATATACTAAAATAAATTAGTATAAAAAGTGTAACATTAAAATATTTATCGCACATAATTTTAAAATAAATGCAAGTATTTTTTCATACTCAAGTTCTCGAACAGTTTGGCACAGAATAGAAATGGAGAAATTCAAGTATGGAAGCATCAGCATAGCTCAAAGGTACTATATTCAAATAGACAAAATACACTTTAGCTTTTACACTTACAACTCATGTACCTGGATATTAAAACTACATCCCTTACATCGCTGTTTTTAAATTTTTTTATTATTGGAGTATAGTTGACATACAATGTTATATATTCGTTTCTGCTGCACAATATGGTGATTTGACATTTCTCTACATTATGCAGTGCTCACCCTGATAAGTGTAGTTCCCATCTGTCACCATACAATGTTATTAAGTTAAAGCCTTTTCTAATCTGGTCACCTAGAAGAAGGGAGGTTTATAATGTTTGGATCAAATTTGGGAGAGTGCTCTGTGCTAGGAAGAATTCTAAAACACCCCAGGTTTCTGCCCCCTGATATATGTACCCTATGTAATCCCCTCCTCTTGAGTGTAGTGAACCTATGATTATGATGGGATGCCATTCCTGTAATTAGATTACTAATCTGTTCACTTAGATTTAATCAAGACAGAGGTTATCCTAAGTGGACCTGACTTACTGAGGTGACCCATTTAGAAGAAAGTGAAGCATCAGAAAGATGCTCCCATGTTGTCCTTGAGGAAACTGATCACCAGGCTATTAAGGCCATGAACAGGAAACAGTAGGAGGCCTCTTGAAGCTGAGGGCGTTCTTCCTATAAAATTACAAGGAAATGAATTCTGCCAGTAACTAATGAGTTTGGGAAGGGACTCCAAGCTTAAAATGTAATTGCAGTCCCTGCCAATGCCTTGGTTACAGCCTGGGGGAGCACAGGACCCAGCTAATATATGTCTGGACTCCTGACCCATGGAAACTGTAAAATAAGAAATGGTGCTTTACACTGCTAAGTTTATGGTAATTTGTTGCAAGGCAATAGAGAACTTTATATGGTCATATTGCACTTGTACTCTCTCCAAAGTACTAAACTGAATAAGAATGAAAACAAGTATGCACGTCCAAGTCCAATTCACATAATACCAAGCCAATCTCAACTGACTTTTGTTCTTTCTCAGCTGTGAAAAGCTTATGTGCTGTACATTTGGAAGGCATGAAGTCTGTATTTTTAAGGTTGACAATGTAGTAATTGGATGAATAATGCACATATATATTGTATACCATAGATCATATTATACATAGCATAGCTTTGGGAAGATGAGAATAATGACAGACTTCCTAAAATATGTAAATCTTTTAATAATATGTGAAATGAAATCTATATATAAATATTTCATATATTTATATTTCAAATATATATATACATATATATATATATTTCTGTGGGATAACTGCTCAGAATGCAACAATTCAAACCATTAGGCACCTTATATTTAAGAGGGAAAAGATTTGCATGTGACCCAAGTTAGAAGGCAGCAGAGTACTACTTAATAGGCCAGGTTGATGAACCAGGGCATGTGAAATGTCAGCTTTATCTCTTACTGCCTAGATATTCATAAAAGTATTTTAAAATCTCTCATTGTTTCAGTTTTTAAATCTATAAAGTGGGGATAATGTCA
Organism: Mirounga leonina; assembly: GCF_011800145.1. Lineage (NCBI taxonomy): Eukaryota > Metazoa > Chordata > Mammalia > Carnivora > Phocidae > Mirounga > Mirounga leonina. The sequence continues at coordinate 23,086,557 of NW_023270865.1, read as the reverse complement.
ACTTCCTTGTGTTAATTCTTTGAAGGCTGCATGAATTATAGTATGTAAAATCCTTCTCATACATAGTAATTGCTTATTATTAGCTTCACTGTTGGTCAGTAGTACAGAAGACGTAAGGTGCTGCTTATTACTGCATTACTATAAATTGTTATTTCTAGCAAAGCAACACCCAAATTGAAATAATTCTCAAAAATGGAGACTCTCAAAATGAAGCATTGTGTTTCAATGCAGGCTATGCTTAATTAATGTATTGCTTAGCTAGATGAATGATTTGTCAAGGTCTTTAAAGAAGATAATGTTGATTTTTATTTTTATTTTTTAATTTATTTATTGAGAGAGAGAGAGAATGATAGAGAGAGAGCATGAAAGGGAGGAGGGTCAGAAGGAGAAGCAGACTCCCTGCTGAGCAGGGAGCCCGATGCGGGACTCGATCCTGGGACTCCAGGATCATGACCTGAGCCGAAGGCAGTCGCTTAACCAACTGAGCCACCCAGGCGCCCGAAGATAATGTTGATTTTTAATCTAAAATTAGCAACTGATTTGTTCTGTTGGCTCTATTCAACATTATATTTTAGTCTTCCTATTTCCCCTTCAAGTTACCTTATTTGCATGTCTTTAAATCACCCTGTTTGGTTTTATCATGTGGCCATGCTCACAGTTTGCTTGGTTCTTTATAAAATTGCCAAACTGAATTTGTCAAAAGAATAATGAATACTACAGATGACATTAATTATTTTGATTTTCAGTAGAGTAAATTGCATCCAATTTGTTACTCATTTCACTTTGAAATGAAACAAATAGTTTTTCCAATAATTATTCTCTTTTTATTGACAGTAACCAGTCTCTTACATGAATATCAAGTAATGGTTTTATTATATATGTGTAGCTTTTCATCAAATGGAGACATTTAGATATTAAATTGATGATGTGCTTTTAATGAAAATTAGCATTGAGCAATACAACCTAAACAACACAGAAACAGTGTCACTCTTGTGGTAGGCAAAATAATGTACTTTCTTACCCCCAAAATATCTACATCCTAATCCCAGGAGCCTGTGAATATATTATGTTACATGGCAAAAGACAATTAAAGTTGCAGGTAGAATTACATTTGCTAAAGAGCTGTCCTTAACATATGGAGATTATTCTAGATTATCCGAGTGGGCTCCGAAGAGGAAGTCAGAATGATGCGAGGTGAGAAGGATTCAACCTACCCTTTTGAAGTTGGAGAAAGGGGGCCTTGACCCATGGGTTGAGGGCAGCCTCTGGAAGCGGGAAAGACAAGGAAATGGATTCTCCCCTAGAGGTTCTAAAGGAGAACACAGTTCTGCCATCCCTTGATGTAAGGTGAAACCTGTGTTAAATTTATACAGGACTATAAGATATTAAATGTGTCTGTTTTAAGCCACCATATTTATGGTAATTTGTTACGACAGCAGTGGAAACTAATATGGTCCTCATCTTCTGGAGGGAGCCATCCTTGCTGATTCATAGACTAAGCAGACTGGGTGCAAATTGAACACCTGTGACCGTAGGCTCACTTAAGTTTCAGACAGCACAGTTTACAGAAAAGGAATATTTCATGAGCCCCCATTAGAGAAATGTTACAAGTGTGACAGCAAGTCTACCAACAGGAATGCATATAGTAATTGCTGCCAATTTCACAGAACCGCAAACAACTTCCTTTAGAGAAAAAAAAAATGTTAGCTTAACACATCACATGAATCTATTTTATATCCTCTAATAGTTTGCCCAGTAATTTTAAATTTTGCTCAAATTGTGATAAACGTCATACAGTTTCCCATTTTTTGCTTAACAGCTTAAAGATAGGGTCCCTAGATCCATTGTTCACATTGCTTATTCAGGGAAATTATATGTGTATATATGTAAATATAAATATATATATATATATTCTTTAGACTTTTCAAAAAGAAAGAAGCACCACTTTGGTTTGGTTTTAGAACTGTATGGCTATATTCACTCATGAATTTGCTGTAATGAATTGGAATGTACTTTTTTTTCCCTCTCATCCTCTTACAAGAACGTTCTTGCTTTGCTTGCAAACATTTGAAGAGAAATGAAAGAAATAGTTTATAAGGTATGAAGGAGTAGGAAATTCCTTCCTAAAGTTGTCATGTTATCTTTCTGGCCACCTGGCCTACATTCTGACACAGAGAGACCAGTTTAGTTTATTATTTAAAGCTGAACACATCAGTCCTTCAAGAAAAGGCTAAGATCTAAAGGAGGTACTTCATTGCAGACAAGAAATTACTGTGACCTTGACTACATGTTTCATTAATAGTGAACTATTTTCATTTCAACTCTCTTTTTATATTAAAGCAGTAGGTTGTGTTGAACCATGTAAAACCATGGAGGGGAGTTGTGACATTAAATTGTGACATATTAAAGATTTTCGACATTATAACTATTGAAAGTTATTTCGTTTATTTCCAGAATGACAATGTGGTACATATTCGAAACAGCAACCTAAAATGTGGTGGTTTTTTTTTTTTTTAAAGATTTTATTTATTTATTTGAGAGAGAGAGAATGAGAGACAGCATGAGAGGGAGGAGGGTCAGAGGGAGAAGCAGACTCCCTGCCGAGCAGGGAGCCCAATGCAGGACTCGATCCCGGGACTCCAGGATCATGACCTGAGCTGAAGGCAGTCACTTAACCAACTGAGCCACCCAGGCGCCCTGTGGTGTTTTTTTTTTTAGACTTAAAAAAAAATAGGTTTTTCATATGTCAGATAAAGCCCTGATTTCTGAGTAATTATTTAAATGTTTTCTCTTTTATCCCACACCCCTTAAAGAAGCACTGTTAACCAGCTCCATAAAAAAAGAACTGGTACAATCAAATGGACTGTGTTGCTTCTTGCTGCATTAAAATGTAGCATATACTATGGAATTGGCAAATTTGAACTTTTTACAAAATGGGAATTATGCAAGCAAGGGTCAATACACATAAAGCTTACTATGTGTAAGCACTGTTTTAAGCATTTTATATGTGTTAATTCTCTTAATTGTCATAAAAAAGTAGGACATTTAGTGCTTGCATTTTACACAAGACAGGTTAAGTAACTTGCCCAGAGTCATGCAGTGGGTCTAGTTAAGCACAGAAATCTTGCTAGTGGAGAAATTTTCTTTTCTGTGTTTTTATCCAAAACATAGAATAAAATGAGTTTGGGCTCTTTGGTTGCAAATAACAGAATAAAGGCAAGAAAGAAAAGGCAAGATAGTAAAAAGAAAAATATTTTAAGGGCATAGTAACATCTCATGGAACAGGACAGGAGATAATAAGGAAGAGATTAGAACCATGCAGTAAAAGAGCACTTAGAGTTACATTCTCACCTTTCACTTCTTATCATTTGCTTCTGTTACTTTAATCTGTATTCTCTGTAGACTAGTCTTCTCTGTGTCCCTTACCTTCATGGTTATTAGAGTTGGCCACCACTTGGCTCTCATGGTCTATGTCTTCATTGATCATTCCATGATCAATCCATGGGAAGCTCGTGCTAATTACTCATTCTTATGCTGAGAAATTGGATTGGCCAAACTTAGCTTAGGTATCCATCCCTGTCAAAACAGTTCTGTTAATAACTTGTCTGTCAATGAATAAAAGGAGTGGAGCAAAGGTAATTGACTAGAAAATACCATAATTTTGGTAACTGGAATTTTCCAATGCAAACTAATGTATTTGTTATATATTATTAATTCAATCTCATATGATACCACCAGTGAGAGGCTGATGATCTGCTGTGTGAATTTTGTGACTAGACCAAAGAATATCAAAGCTAAAATAAGAAGCTATTATTTGAGGGGCGCCTGGGTGGTTTACTCAGTTAAGTGTCTGCCTTCAGCTCAGGTCATGATCCCAGGGTCCTGGGATTGAGTCCCGCATCAGGCTCCTTGCTCAGCAGGGAGCCTGCTTCTCCCCCTGCTTGTGCTTGATCTCTCTCTCTTGCTCGCTGACAAATAAATAAATAAAATCTTAAAAAAAAAAGAAGAAGCTGTTATTTGGCTCCCAACCCCCCCACACACCTGAAACATGTACAAAAAGGCTGAAAGAGCATAGAGAGGACTCAATAATATGAAGAAATACTGATATGATTGCATGAAAACAGTGTACATAATTACATATGTAATTGTTGATATACACTTTTAATGCATTTTGAATTTCACCAAAAGTGAAACAATTCATTAAATCTTGTGATTCTTCTGTCTCTTTGTTACATGAAAATTTTTGATTTCTTGGAAAAACAAATTCCATTATTATAAATGCTTGGTTAAAAAAATAACCAGTTGTAATTTGAACAGGCCAGTATTTTACTTGCTTCTAGCACATTTCCTGACAAGACGTATTTGGAAGCTTACTAGTAAATAACAACTTTCTGCATAAAACATAAATCCTGTGGATTTGGGGGGCTTGCAGCACACTCTAGAAAACTTGGAGTGGCCAAAAATAGCACTAAGCATTTGGGGAGTTAAGGGTTGGACAGTTGAACAGGTGTCGATACCAGCAGGAGATACGACCATGGGCCATGGAATGGTCCCATGTCAGGGGCATAGCCATGATCCTAGCGGAAGGAAGTGAAAATTGCCTCCGAGAGAAAGCATCACCAATTTGGTCCCCAGGTTTCTACAAATTATGAATCACCAAATAACGAACTCACAATCAAATATCACCAAACACACACACACACACACAATCACCATGAATGAGAATTTATAGGGGCAAAAAGCAACAACAGATTCAGACTCTCAAGAGCTCCAATGTTGACATTTCAAGAAATAAATATAAATTAGTTAGCATTGAACTCTCTGAGGAGACAAAAGGTAGAACAGAAGTGTTCCAGCAACAAGCAACTAAGTGAAAAAAACCATGAAATACTTTCTACATTATAATACTATTTTAAAAATGAAAAATAAGTAAAACTAAACAATATATTGTTTAAAGATAAATGTGATAAAAATATAAATAAAAAGGCAAAGGATGATATATTCAAAATTCGGGAAGGTGGCTGTCAGGGATTTGGAATCCAAATGAGGGAAGTATTAGATGGGGAGAGTTATGGACTTACAGCAATGTTGTGGTTCTTGAATTGTCTATCTGTCCTCAGGGGCTGTTTTATGCTTCATAACTTATATGCATGTTACATATATTTTATATATAACAAGTATTCAAAAATAACAAAACTAAAAAAGGAATATAGCGATTATATAGTTTAATATAAAATTAAATGCTGTTTTATAAACTAATTTTGTGCTTTAAACTTTGTACTTCAGCATACGGAGGAAAACAAGGTCTAAAAGTGTCTTCTAGGGCGCCATAGGTTCCTAAAGATCCTGAAAATTTCTCCTCCTTCTCCTTTCCTTCCTTCACTTTCTCCTCCCTCTCCTCCTCCTTCTTGATGGTTACCATGAGTAATTTTTAACTGTCTCCAATTTATTTCAATTATAAGTTTAATTTTTAACTGTCTCCAATTTACTTCAATTA